>NC_087323.1:4727875-5031750 GCF_037043105.1 Vanessa tameamea
TCTCAAAACTAAGTTTTCGTAACATAATTAGGTGTAACTGAGCTAAAGACTGAAACTAACCCTTAACATACACTTTAACATAAGTTTGATCCATCATCATCACAAAACAATGTAACCAAACGCAAACTATATAAATCAATTATCGTAAAGTAATTAAATAAGTAGCCAGTCACTACTGGAAAGGGTACAACAAAGGCTGTTCGGAAACTTTGGGCCCTCTGATGCTCGGTAACACATGATTAATTGGCATGAATAATGGTAAACTTTACGGCTATCTCATGCTGTGAATCTGGGATTAATAAATGATTATGGATAAATCGACTGTAATGACTGTAAAACTTATTAATTTTGATGTTCTCTTACCGATTTCGGCAACTAGCCCACTAAGATAGGCAACAGAGCGCAAGTATAGGTACAAATACGACTACTATAATTGTAAACAAATGCTAAACGATTGAAGAGAGTACAAACAATAATTCATACACCGGACACCATTTGTTTGGTTCCGTCGAAAATAATCCTTTCGCGCTTAGGTATAATACAAAAACGTGATCATAAATCAAGCTTTATTTCAAATTCATTATTTGTATGTGATAAATTATGTCTATTTGTATTCAATCATACCAAATTCAAATGGAAAGAATGATTGAAACAACATTGGTTTTATTTATGCTAAAACAGAATTGAAATTTGTTCCGAAAGCTACGTAAGAATTATTAACATTGAGTCCTATATATATAAATGTAAATTAAAAATAGTTAAGTTACTGTATAAATGTTGACCATGTTGAATGGTGGCAAGAATTCTAGCAGCATTTCCCCGTCGAATCGCAATTCTGATCCGCTGGGCAAAAAACGAACCAGATCTCCTGTCACCAGTAGAGGCAATAAGGCGAGATGTTATACTTTTAATGAAGCTTTTTGCATTACTACTCCAAGGGCCAAGTGTTTCAACAGCAAACGGGACAAAAAATATTGACATAGAAAACGAATATTTTAAATAGAATAAATTATTTTTTACTTCAAGACCAATATATTCACATTTAAAAAAATATAAAAAATTGAGAATGTTTTTATTTAAATATGATATTTTATCAGTGTCCTATTATTTTATTTTAAGAATTAAAGTTTGCTTTTACTTTATAGCGATTTCAATTGTTCAAGAGAAGAAAGGACGTCCCTTAGGAAATCTAGTGCTTACTCAGAAAAACATTTTCTTGCTGATGGCACTAGGGTTACCTAAAAGTGATACTATAAAAGGCTGTGTACTAGTTTGCAAGGTGAGTGACTCAGTGTCATTAAGTGTATAAAGACGTAAAATCTTGGTTCCAAATTTAAAGTAAAATGATCCACACATTTGTGAAACAGTAATTTGGCTTTTCTATTTCTATTTGTACAACAAAATAAAAAACGAGTTCATCTAGTAAATCAAAGAGCTCTTAATATCAATTAAAAGCATCTTAAACAACTTTTTGTCAAATGCAAAATTATTTAGTGCAATATTTATCTTAATTGTTACTATAAATAATTACTAAAATTCTCACTAGAAGTTGCGCTATTCGTTTTTGATAAAACTGTACCAATATTATTCATATTATAAACTTAATTGTAAGCTGTTATACGATTTATTTGAAACCATTTTTTATTTATAACATTTGAATCCGTAAACACTTACACTAGCTCCAAACGGTGTGTCGATTCAATGCTCGAGTGGAGTCTAGCTTCGAATTAAAATTTTAAATAAAACAATTACGTCATGCCAATTATATATATAATCATATCCATACACGTTTCAAAGTACTTTTGTATAAATTTGCTTGCTATAAATCAAAATATTAGACGACGCGTCTAAGTTACTGTTACTGACATTCTAGCAGAACGTTGCTTTATAGTGGCGGGGCTGCCATCTGATTTTGATTTAAGAAGACGGAATATCAACAGCGCACCATGTCAGTGACAGTTTGTTATCTTTTATATATATTTCAATGATTGTACCTAGAAGATTATTATACTTTGATATCCAAAAATATTTGTTTATCATTTTTATGAATTGAAAACTTCTATATTTTATACATAAAATAATGTAACGAATATGCAAAAAAAGATATCCCATGCAAGTCGTTACGGAATATCTAGTAAATATGTCGAGGTATTTAATTTGATCGGATCCTGTTAATGTACATTCATTAATATTAGTTCAAAATACTAAGGACAAGTTCTCAGTCGTTTATGCTCGACAATTTGATTGATTACATAACGCTGTCTTGCGCCTTCATTACCTTACATTTGGATTAGAAACTCATTAATTAACGTATGTATGAAAAACACTCCCTGATATCGCTCGTTTAATAATTGACTAAAAATCTGTAATAGAATATAGTACAATTAATTAATTCAATTGTCTACATATATTTCTTGAAGTCAGCTTTATATCGAAGGGTCCTTAATAGATGGGCCATTTTGGAGAAATAACTACGCATTTATTTCTTAGGAATCCACGTCTAAGCATCTGATGAAGGCGACGAACGTGAGAAGGATCGCTAGACTGGACGCCATCTTAACGGCCCTCCTCATCTATATACTTACTCGGGGCAGCTTTAACATACTCACATCCCTTTACAGTTTCCTACATCTACATTACTATCATTACAAAATAAAATTATTTATAGTTCGATAGTCGAATTCTTTAAATTACGTTTATATATTTTTTAAAAACAATACTATTAGTAATTTTCATAGTTTCACCTTACTATCCGATATGAGTAGCCTTCATATTCGTAAGCAAAATTCTTGAACAATGTGACCGGAAATTAATCACTTGTTATGGAACAAAGCATTCTTTTCTTAAGCATATTGTGCTAATTGCTGACATCTTGTTTAATTATTAGGCCTAAGAATTTCTTGGAGTGAAAGTTTGATAACTACGTACTTAGCAAGTTCATAATTTTACTTTTATATTTATGTTCGTTTTTACCAAACGAACGCTAGAATCCTTTGTTTTATTAAAACCATTAGGGTTTTATTAAAAAAGTTTAAGGGTAATTTAAGGTGGAAACAATTTGTGACTGTCGCGCTTTTGTTTTCCAACTCTTGTTTATTTTGCGAAAACAGTATCGAATTAGTAATGCGAGGGCACGAAAACGTTTATTACAAATCAATCTTAACATATACCACGACATCATCAATTGAATAAATATAACATTACTTTAATATTTTGTGATTCGTGTTGTTTTATTCGTATTCAAATTTGGTATGCATTGTTAATAATTTATGAATGATAACTAATATTATTTTAATAACAATTCCTGGCCATACATGACGTATTTATAGTGTGTTTGTAATGGACTTTGTACCATGAGCTCGATAAGAATCACGTCATTGTTTTTATTAGTAATAAGCATTTAGATAACACATTAAACTAGTTTTTGCCCGCGGCTTTGCTCGCGCTTTAGAGCTTGGTTGTCAACAGGTATAAAAAGTAGTCTATGTTCAAGCTTGCTTTATACCAGACAAACAGACAGACTGACTGACAGCAAGGCATTGTTACTTTCGCATTTATAATATTAGTAAAGATTTATTTTATTCTGTAATCATATTACGTCCACTGTTATTACTTTGTTTCGTTTCTATATATTTTTTGTCCTTCAACAATGCAGTGTGTCCCATTTCATAAGTTAATATAAACAAACAAAACAAAAACAAAACAAAAGTTTATCGCTTATGCATACATTTGTCCTGCTATATATCCTGTGCTGAAGATGATTGTGTTTATAAGCAAAATTATTTATAAATAATATAAATAAATAAAGTCTAAATTATTACCAATTCTAATATTTTTATCGTTATTTAAATTTTTATAGATAAAATTGCTCGCAATTTCTACAACTTAAAGAATATTCGCCTTGCCTTTGAACTGTTAGCGGATATTTCTTATTCATCTAAGGCCTACGTGACTGAACATAAGTTATATCGTGACAGAAAAAGGGGCACCTGAATCACGAATACATATAAATAATTAAAATAGAATTGTGATGATTTTTTCTAGAAATGTGAAACAATAAATTGTCGTATACTCATGTATGTGTTTGCGTTCTGGTCTTTAAGCGTATATTTACGTACATATACACGTGCACATGAGTGCGTATTAACTCACTGACGTGTCTTTCACGAGTCTACAAATAATATTTCATTTTCCCTAAGAAGATCTCTATAAAAACATTTTCATAATTTGCTTGGCCTTTTATATTTATTAGAGTATTACATTAAATGGTTCTCGAGACCACGATGGATAAGGTGCTTAGATATTCGATGATACTCAGTAAAATCAATAAATGCGACGACTCTTATAGTGTAGAGAAGTTAGTTCCATTTTAATCTGCCGGAACCACGCAGTAGATTCTTCATGAAAATATAATTAATAATTATTTAGATTATTTATTACGTCATATCATAATACATATCCTATTAAAAATAGGTATATATTTTTTTTATAAAATTTTATATATAGTAATATTTATTTAACATATATATATATAAACGGTATAAACTGTCTTCTCTGTTCATTTAAATATCTTCAAATGTAAAATTCAGATTTTATAAAGTTTTGAAAACATTTATAAATTTTCAACATTTGAACGATCAAAATATTATTAAATATTAATAAATATATAACAGTTCCTAAATATTTAAAAAAAAATTAGTATAAATATTGTAATTGGTAAATAATTTTATATTAACACAAGCATTAATAATGATGTTAATTAAAACGATCGCTTCTCGGGGCGTAAAATATAATTACGATAATAATTCTTACCAAACACATTATAAAACATTTACTTCTAAATATAAACGATAAATACGCCCTTAATTTTAACCGTAATATTAATATACGTACAACGCGTAATCTCTTTCACACTCTCAAAATGAAATATATTTTGAATCTATCCACAATTAATATCAAGAAGCATCCGTGTCTATATAATACTTTGTTACAAACGAAAGTATTTTTAATATAACCATTTTATGGTATCGGTAGATAGACGGGCAAATGGGTCTGGGGCAAGTGGTCACTAGCACTAGGTAAGAAATATTATCCATTCCTTACATAGCCAATGTACCACCAACTTTGGGAGCTAAGATGCTCAGTGATACCAGTATATCCGGAAATCCAATTTCAAGGAATAATAAGTCTATCGTATATGCTATGTACGTCCAATATATTTCATGCCATCACTATATTTTTTTAGATATCATACATACGCACACGCAGACGAAACACTCGCTCATGCGATAAATTCTCTTCAACTCGCTCATGCGATAATACTCAAAAATGATGGTTGATGGAAACCTTGGATAGAGGAGCTGAGATGGTATCGCATCGGAGTATGCATTTTGGCAAATTTAATATAACAACGATCGAGTAATTTCCTGTAAAATGTATTCTTAATTATTAAGACATTTTACAACCAGCGGAGTATTTGTTAAAAGATTAGCTGGTTTATAACAAATTGTACCGCTGTTATTTTCCTCTAAAAACGGGTGATGTGTTAAATTACCAAGAATAAGAAGATCTTAAAAGATCTATCTTTCGATTGATGTACAATAAAGAAAATTTCAAATCCGATATATTAGGAAAGATGATTGCTTACCTTCAGATGCTCCATTTAGTTTGCTTCAAAAGAAATAAACAAGAGACCCTTTCGAAGCTACATCATGATTGACGAATTCTTCTAAACACCAAGATCAATCAATCTCGACCAATGTCAGTGTCATGTAACATTTTAGTGATTATAATAGTTACAAAGTATATCTACTAAATTAAAGTTAAAAAAACATTATATCATGTAGTTTAATATTTAACAAATTATGAGTATAATTTATTTTCTGTTTCTCATACTTTTTAGCATCAATTATTTTTGAAAGTAACATCATGAATATCATTATTTGACATCAGTATAGTTAGAAACTAGAAATTCACCACAAAACAAGAGCGCTGAATGTCAAAATGTGATATTGTCTATGTGGTAGTTTTAGATGAGGTTGCAAAAGTGCTTTTATGAGCTTACTTGAACAAAGAATATTTTAATTTTGTTTTTACTAAAATGATTATAAAGGACACACTCATCAAAATTACGTATTACTGTAACTCCGTTATGAAATTTCACCAGTGAGATACGAAGTGAATTATTACAGAATCGCACTGCAGCGGTAAAAAACATGCTAACAATATTAACGATAAAATGAACAAAAAAAAACAATATTAATTATATTTGCAGTGATAAGAAAAAAACATTGGACTAGCAAAAATTCGAAACTCACAAAATGCCTCTATGTCCAGCTTCAATCTTCAAACTAATATAACTTATCTAAGTTAAGATTTCCAAGTTGAACTATTTAATATTGAAATTGTTTAACTTGAGAAAAGCTTGACTTATTACTTAAATTTTATGTATATTAATATAACAATGTAAGGAAAGGTTATTTATTAATAAATTATTTATTTGATTTAAAAAAAAAAAATCTTGGTTATTATTCTTGAATATGGGAATATTCTTCTTATGGGAGGGTATCACTATAAGAAGTTATCACTTCAATAAAATGTAGTAAACTATTAGTTGTATATAAAAGAGGTAAAGAAAATGTGCACCCTCTATCACCGGCAAGGATACTTTTCTGAAACAGTCATTACAGTAAGACGAAAATGTGATAATCGTTCATATTTCTCGTGTTATGATAATTTCTCGTAAAAAAATACATAAAAGCAAATAAGCACAACTCGTTCATAAATTGTAACGCAACTTCCGTTTCATATTTGCGTAATTTGAATATAAAATGTCTTTACGGTAAACGAATATGTCTCTACGGTACTCACGTATATTTTTTATGAAGATGAGTGTGTTTACGGTTAAAATAAATATGCATTTAAAATTAAACACACTCACTACCATTCTAAGTCGTATAAACCAAGTACATTATAGTCCTACGTTGACTAGTAAAGTAGTGTGTTCTTGTTCTATTTTTAAAATTTCATAATATTTATGTTCTGTCTGCGGATGATTACTAGGCAATGATACAAGTATCTTACTCAGGTTTAGTAACTTGGTTTTTGTCTAAAGTATCAATTTTAATGTTTTTCTATTAAATTAAATAACTATTATTTCAATTTCAAGAGTTATAACGGTTCATTAATAACAACAAATTGATATTACAGATAAGCAAGGTAATATCGTTGATCTTTATCGCCATTATTATATCCCCAGGGTTGTTCACGAAGACCTCGTCCACTAAGAGCCAACGTAAATATGTTTTAACTCAATAATCTAGTATAAAAGCCTTTGTCAAGCTTCGGCTCATAAACTATGTACAAACTAAATTCGACTCGATACTCCAATGCTGCGTGAAATACGGATAAGCGAATACAGACAATTTCGTCTTTATAATATTAGAGTGATTAAAATAAAACATGTGCATATTTTTATTTATAACCCAAAAGATATAGTTCTGAAGGCTCGCTTGGGAAAATAAATTTCATTCCGTAGATCATTTTCGGTAAATTATTAACAGATATTTAAATTGAGAAATTGAGTTGTTTATAACGTGACTTATCTCTGGAACCGATCAGAATACAATCAACTTAGAGGGAATTGTAAAGGACATTATCGGTTATGAACCCGAGCTTTGAAAATATTTGTATAATGAATCGGTTTTTTCCTCATACGTGATTTATTACTAACCAGTTATAATACGTATAATAAGTTAATGCCTTCATTAAAGAACAATCTTTATGTCAAGAACAGTGTTTACATATTTCATACCAATGAATATTATTAATTTCATCTGTACGATCAATATTATTTTGACTCAAATCCAAATTCCATTAAAACTAGACTTAAACAAATAGGTTTTAACAAAATCAGTAGTCATTACCGGTTTTCAGAACTTCGAACCGTTACACCCAAAACCAAACCTAAATATTTGGCTTTGTATTATATGTCAAACAATTTTTGTAGCTACATATGCATCTAATAAAAAAAAACAATTAGCTTTAAAAACCGAATTAAAAAATCTAGTTGATTGGACGATTCCAATGAAATTTTGTTGGGCCAACTCGGAGCTATATTAAACCCAACGCAAAATTAATCAATAAAATAAGATCATTACCTAAAAGTATGTATTAAGACAAATCGAGAACCTCTTTTTTTAAGTCGGTTACTAATTTCCGATAACTCTTCTAAAATTGGATATTGTAATAAAAAAAAATCATTCGCTTATCCATCAAAGGAAATAGCTAATAAAAACAACAAAATCTACCGCGATTGAATTTGTTTGGATAATAAATGGCCGCTTGTTAAATAACCCGGAACGGTGAAATTACACCCATTTTTTATTCTGAACGGAACATTTTTAATCGGTATTGCTCAAGTTTTATATTAGCGGAAAATATAATATATTAAGAGAGTTAATCATGAATAATATTGATATTTAAAAATTACTAAGATTTAGTACATTATATTTTATTGTTACCAACAAAAAGCTTTTGCGCAAATCAATTCATTTGTACAATAGATCAGCGGGATTTAAAAGACTAGTAATGCCGTCTAGACAATTTTATGAAAATAAAACTAACTGATATAAATTAAGCTAAATATTTTAGATGGTGTACATTTCCCACTTGTGGGTTAAAGCCCCTCCGTTTGATGACAAGGTAAGGAGCTTATTTCACCACGCAGCTCCAATGCGGTTGGGTGGATACACACGTGACGGATTTTGATTACACACATATTTCCTCACGATGTTTTCCTAAACCGCCGAGCACGATATGTTTTAATAAATCAAATATTAATTAAGTAAACACAAATGAAGAACATGTAAATTCAGTTGCTCGGGTTTAAAAACAATAAATAATAATACATTTATTGAATCAAGAACTTTCAATCAAAATGTTTTCCTACGGCTTAATACTTATGTATAACAAATTATAAATGGACTTTATTCTTTTATTATATTATATGAAAATTTTCTGTAAATGTTTCAAAAACATAATTTTCAATGATACTTTAACTTTTCGGACTAATAGTTGCACACAATTATAAAACATTAAATATATTAAAATATGACTCCCTACTCCAATTACGACTACATATATAAAAACCCTATGTTTATCAACCAACACAAGTACATTTAAAATCATAAAGTAAACAATATAAAAAAATGATAACAATTTAATTACAAAGAGATGAAATCAAATAACATAAAATTGATGAAATGGAGTGTGCCCCATAATCCTTAGAAATACTTAAATGGCAATTCGTCGAATGGTGATTGTAAAACATTTAAACAAACAATTGGTAGACCGAATTGAATGAAGTTCCTCGTTTATTTGATAGGAAACTCTGGCCTTATAATATTAACCGGTCAATGACCTTCGTTCGCTTTGCCATATGTTTTAAAAATAAATAAACAATTGATTAACGCAATACAATTCTTCCTCATCGTTTATTGAATAATCAATATTTTTGGTATTCTAATAAAGCGTAAAATAACTAACTGTAATTATCCCACTGCTGGGCAAAGCTCTCAATCTTATTCCACAACGCTACTCGAATGAGACTCGACAGAAACATGTGTGACAGATTTTCATCTGATACATTCTAATTTATTGGTGACGTTTTCTTTCACCGCCGAGCACAATATGAATTACGAACACAACTGGAACGGGAAATAGTGCTGCTTAACTGGGTTCAAACCCAAAAATTTCGGCCAAGATTAAATATAACTTTTGGATATGTGGAAAATGAAGAATTTGCAGATTATCAAGTTACATTAGCTATAATTAAAAAAATAATAAAAATCTTATAAGTAGAATCAATTTAATACTTATTTATATTGTACTGATTAAAAATATATATACTTAATAATATACTTTAATTATAAAATCTTTATACTGAAAGTATATTACTACTTTTAAGTAACATTGAAATTATCCGGACTTTATTTTATCGACTAATTGTTAATTTGTATGGAATAATTATGGAACAATGGAATAAATTACACATAAATACCTTATTCTTCTAGTCGAAAAGAAATTTAGGTAAAGAAAATAATTCCAGAAATAAGAATGAAATATGTTATTTAACACTGCTTTCATCCTAATTAAAATAAATAACTTTTTCTTTCACTTCAGTAATAAATACCACTTAGTTAGACATTAAATCAAAGAGAACAAACACAGTGTACATACGAAACATAATCTTCAGTTTTTTTTAATAATATAAAGTAATATATTTTTTTTTGTAAATATATTTTCCGATACGCCTAGCGCTAAAATATTTTTTGAGCTCGAATGTGTACCAATTTTCATGACAATTTCTTGAATGGTATAGAAATTGACAAGCTATAACGCCATCTATGTATTGTCAAATTACAGTGGATAGTACAAAAACCTCCATGATACATTTGTCTGCAGTGTTCATGGTGAACGGTTAAGTTGTGTCGAATTCTATTAATTTGAATAGAATTTTAATAGGTTTTAATAGAAAATATTTGTTTTTTTTTTTATTGTTTGTAATGTTCTATGGGTTCTTTAAATGCAGATTTTTAACCATTTACTATTATTAAAAGCAAATATCGCTCAATGATTCGAAGTTGAAAAATATGGCAGAATTGAAAAGCTTGTTGGAAAATAAAATCGATTAAGATCATAGTGGGATAAAAATCATTAAAAAATAGCCTCATTCCTAGTTGCTGTCATAAATCGGTACAACTTTATCACAAACACAATGAGAACAATAAATATGAGAAACAATACACAGTAAGGATGTATTGTGTTTACGCGTTCTGATTTCATCTTGACCTCATTCGATTTTTCATAACATCTTATGATCGGAATACACGTTTACACTTGATGAAAATTGATTTGTTTCACGATTAATATAATGAATTAAAAATGACACATATTATTTCCACAAGATGAAATCAATAATGAATATATTTGAAAAAAAATGTAGCCTTCACGGGTCGCCCGACAAAAGTGAAACCTCGAAATTAATAGTCATTGAACGAATTTATAATCAAAGAATACGATAAATAAATAGCAAAATAAACACAAACATAGGATTTAATTTATAAAATAAATATATTTTTCTTAATATTATAATAATATTATGTACTAACGAAGTATGTAGTTGTTGTATACGCGTCACGTATTTTAGTTAAAAGCAGCGACGTAGAGCTGGCATGACGGCATAAGAGAACGTCATATAATTTGCCGGCACGACATAAAAATCGGTCTCAATCCCAAGGTACGATAACTGAGGTTTCGCATCAATAAATCTATAAGCCTATATGTCCTATACATGTGAAGTAAATAGTATGGAAAAATGCTTATTATACTTGAAGTTATAGTTATTTTAATGAAATAATTCCTCGAAAGATTTTCCATAAACTTTTTCCACAACCTAACGAATATAATATACCTCACGGCTACTTTATGTGACTTCATTTTTTAATAATATATCATTTTTCTCACATATTTGGAAGGGTCGCGTCGTTTAGAATACGTTGTTTGTAATCATGAGGTTCAATAAACTTTAGAAAGCTTTATTATTGTGTTACTATATAGTATTTTATTTCACTAATATACCTTGAAATAATCCCTTAGAAAAGTCGCTTCGCAATTTATTTGATAATCTTATATGAGTACACAAAATCATAAAAGTTTTTTTTCAGAAATGTGACGAACATGTTAACAATGGGTACAGGCATAAACATAACGTAATACCCGATTACATAAGGTTAGTACTATTTTGTGGGACAACAATGTATATAATATTAGGACAGGATATCAGAAAACATTCAATTCTCAATTGTAAAATTTAAAAGAGTCGTAAAGAAACATTCTAAAGTATATAAAAAAACCGATGAGAATAAAACGATCTTCTCCAGGCCATTTCAAATAGCACAAATATATATAGACTATATTTATATTTGTGCTATTTGAAATGGCCTGGAGGAATTCAATACCGGCTGAATTTCTTTCACCAGCCCTTCTCAGGATGGTGTTTATTTCCAAACTGGTGGTAGAGTTTTGACAATGATTATGCAAGTATAACTTAATTGAATTAATTTTGACGTTGACGTTAAATTGTACTCTTTTATTATTACTAGTGGGTCGCCCGCGAAACTTCGCGTTTATTTAACAGATTTTTAGGAATTTCGAAACCTATGACAGGTTTGATTTTGATTTAATTTCCTTCTAAACTGATGACGTCTGTTCGCACGTTTTAAATTTATTTTTTCTTTTTATACAGACAGCGCCGCTTTCTACCCGGCCAGTATTTTTTTCCGATCTCTAAAATTAATTATTTGTTAAATCCTATATATTTAGTAAATTGCAATCAAGAATCCTCTTTAATTTTCTGCAGAAAATTCCAGAAAGCTCCAGAGCTCGTCTATCATCAACTACGTGCAACTATCGTCCCTGGGGCAATAATCACTGGGACAAAAAACGGCTTACGTTATTAATATATAAGATTTTTTTAGATAGTGTCGTCATTATTTGTATAATATTGCTTAAAATAAAATTTATGCTATTTATATTGTCTAATTACAATGTAATAATTTATCTTTCAAAAGTAAAATGAAACTGTGGTGATGATATTTTCCTGACGATTCCTGTCCCGGCGATATTTCTCAACGGAAACGAGCCAACTGGGCATTAATTATTGTGCATAAAACTGTGCGCAACACTGCACTTACTTTTCTGTGTGCTTTATGTATAATGTATATTATGTACAGTTATTTTGGCTACTTATGTTAATCTATAATTCCACTTAGATAAATAATAAAAATTCGAATTACATTTTGTATATTTTTCAATACTTATATGAAAGTGAAAATTTAGAAAAAAATAATTATTTAACAAACATTACTGTTTACCAACATACCTTTTTATATGATACGTTAAACTCTAACGTTACATATACAATAAGCAATTAATTCAATTTTGGAATGTTATTCTCAATGCTGCAGAAGTTCATTCATTCATTCAACAAAACCAATGAACACAAAAGATGAAAATGTGAAAGCAATGTTTCGCATAATGGCGACTAAGTGACATCAATCAAGATCAAAAGACGTCGTTTTAAAGGCCTATAGAAAAGGTCGCCCTTTTTGAAATTGATACATAAAACTGTGATAAATATAAGTAAATGTAAATGTTGTGATAAGATGTTCTATTCAACATCATTTTATTTATAATATCTATTCGAAGTTAAATCTTTAGCAAAAAACATTATTCTATATTTTTGGGTAAATAATAGATATAAAAGCATGATACGATGTTAAAACATTTTTTCATATCAGCAAAAACTAATAATATCCATGGGCACATGGCAGATCAGGAATCTGTGTCAATAAATTACAATACGTAGAAACTAAACTTAGCTTCGAAGAAATATATTATATCAAAAGAGGCTTGCTAATCAGCAAATCAAGTATGTGTTATTACTATTGCATATTGTTTTATACATAAAAGCATTATATAATAAAACATTAAAAAAAAATACAAAATTTAAATATTCTTCATTCGAATAGATTTTTTTAAGAGCTTTTAAATCGTCACATATGTGAGTTTATCGTGGAAATATCGTGGAAAACCTTGCCACAGGGAAGACGCATTGACTTTGCGGAGTCGGAAATTTGGTGTTATAAGTTACTTCTCGTGTTTATGCAATAATCGTCGCTGATTCTATCAAAATTATGTATATTTACAATAAAATAATTTTTGGAAAAATATTGTGACTTGATAAATAAGTGGAGTGGTTGAAAAATAAATTTTCACACTACCACTTACAATCTGGTGGAGTGGAATCGTAAGCCCATCAGGTAAATATAAAAAAACGTAATAAAATTTACTAAATTACTAAAATGAACAGTGGATTGGTGGTATCACCAGAAACTGATTTTTTTAATCTTTATAAGTAATATTGATACTGGTTAAAAACACGTAGATTAGCCGACAAACGCCATCAATAGTCTTCTTTCCCCTTCAGTAGACAAATATGGGCGGAGACCTCTCGCTGCCTAGCATTATCAACGCTATGCTCGGTATCGAAGCGTGTTGGTCGAAAATGCGCTCCTTTTGCGAAAACGTCATGTCACAAAAGGAGGCAGTGGAACGAGGATGAAAGGAGCGGGAGGAGGATGCTGCTACAGACCCACATCCACGATCCACCGAAGAAGACGCCGAAGGAAGGAGGAAAAAGCGCTACGAGCACTTTCGCCCCCGACCTGAGCGAGGAATACTGATGTGGATACGGCTCGCCTTGTGTACTTCAGTTATTTCCACAGTATAATGTCGTATGGCATCCTACTCTGGGGTAATGCAGCTGACATTAATACTATTTTTGTACTGCAGAAGAGGGCTATTCGTGCAATTTATAACCTGGGCCCAAAAGATTCGTTAAGAGATAAATTTAAAGAAATTAAAATAATGACTGTCGCTTCTCAATTTGTTTTTGATAATGTTATGTATGTTCGCCAAAACATAAACGATTTTCCCAGAAATTGTGACGTACATTCTATTAACACTAGGAACAAGAATAAACTTGTTACTCCAAGTACCCGATTACACAGGGTTAGTAGCTCTTTTTTGGGGCAATGTATACGTTTTTACAACAGGATCCCAGAAAACGTTCAAAATTATTCAATTATAAAATTCAAAAGAATCAGCTTTCTAAGATATTAGGAAATGCCCTAAAAATTTTGATGATCATCAGTACGTCAGTGACGAAATCAGGATTTATTAGATATCAATAAAATCAAAAGTATAAATAAGAGCTATGCAATTAAAACTTTATATATTTTATATGTTTATAATGTGTTTTAGTTTAGATCGTTTTCGCAACATTGTATAAATTTCTAGTAATTTTTTTTCAATGTGAATATAACGAAATGCTACTATAATTAAATTTTAATGAATATTTTTATTGTAAGCTACCCTATTAATTTTATTACAATCCATGCCAGTACTATATTTACCCATTTTTATGTGTTAGTCATTAAAATGTCAAATACAACATGTACGACGGTGGCCGCTTGCTTCGCATCCGTTTACAAGAATTCGCTTTGTTGTACTGATAGTCAAAAAATTCCCTGATACAAAAACGATCGGTAAGCAATGTATTCAAAACTATAGTACGTGAATAAAAGAAAGAAAAAACATTTTTTGTGCCCTTTATTAATATACAATAACATTTATTCGATGTTTTTTATTATGTATATAAGATATTATTATTATATTATCACCTATATATATATAAGTAGTGATATAATAATAACTTCAAATACTACTACTTATTTAAATAATATGTCCTCCTGACAAATGTTATGACTATTTGGTCTAGTCTATGTATTTGTTCTATAAAGACGATTATATAAGTATAAATTGCAAAATTCAATATAAAAATAAAAAAATATTCAATTAAATTAAAAAAACTATATTTAAACATACGGATACTATATATACGGATACGGCTACTAGTAACCCAAAAAAAAAAATCAAATCAAAAGTATAAATTGTCGTTGATATACACTGCGGGTATTAATATAATATTGGTGTAGAAACATGTTCCTTATATATAAGATAAGCTATCTTATATCGTGAAATATAATTCGTCGTAAAATATCTTATGTCCTGTCTTTGATAATTAGAAAATAACGAATTCCCACGCAACTTGTACGCCTTTTGTAGTACAAAACGCTGATTAGATTATTACAGCACATAATATGAGAATATTTTGAGATGCGAAATTGCTTTTTTATATTAATGGACAATGATTTGTTATATATAGGAGCAATTTATCTGCTCAAATAAAACTCTTCTGTTAAAATAACAATATTATGAAACGACACATTTCTAAATCTGTACTTTGCTGAATTTCGCTCGAGATATTTTAAAAAACTATTTATAATAAACCAATATGTTTAACTGGATTTCTATCCAGATAGACCGTATATATACCGAACATTGGGTTTAAAAATGGATAAATACCACAAAGTTCTAGTTACTGCGTTGATTAAGAAAAATAAATAAACGAAAACCTACAGATCCCACAATGGTGACTTGGAAACAAGCCGACTGTTTGACCATCTTAGATATTACGCAAGAACAGTTTCACAACGCGGAAGTGGTGTTTATAGAAGATTCCAATGCTCACCATAGATCATGGTTGAATTCATCCAAAATTGACCATGCTGGATGGACAGCCCATGTATTTGTTTTCACGCATGACTTGACTCAACTGGTTAATCACCCACCAGGATTCCAGATAAAGGCAAGTGCCTTTTCTACTAGACCTTCTGTTGATTTCGCGCCGGTAGAGTATCAGGTTGAGGTTTAGGCTCCTGTTGGTTCATCGGACCACTGCGTGATATCTACCAAAGTACCACACAGATTATGGATTCTAAATAATAAAATAAGCTAAAAACTTATTAACACTCTTCTTTAAATTTTAGCATTCATAATTTAACTCATAAAAACTGGAAATTATGTATGTAAAACGTAAATATTAACAAAATTCTCGGCAACAATATTGTGTTTCAAACTATGTATATCATAAATAGGATTAAGTCAAGTCTATTTTATATATAAATAACCAATAAATAATAAAACTTTCACGAACGTATGATCAATACGCCTTATATTTATTATTCGTCAAATCAAAAAAGATCTACAAAAACTGTCACGAGGGTTCAAAAGAAACAAAGATTTCCATATAAATAGGTCTTGCCATCGTAAAAGAGTTATATTATAATATTTATGCTCAAATAGGTTATTATCAAGTATTGAGATTTTCCTGAAAGATTATATTATTGATTTTAAATATAAATTCACTCAAATAATAAGCCAAGAGTGCATACATTTCTTATAAACATTCTCAAGAAAAAAAAAACAAGATAGTAACCATACAACATAAAATATATGTAACTGTATTTTTCCTTTTAAATTAATAAAATGGTGTTTGTTTTATTATTTTTCGTTATACAAATTATGTCTTCGTAATATTTTTTTTAGACAGGAAAAGAGTGTCGACAATAATTGGACTGTTACTAATACGTAATTAATACTCAAGTATGCATGATCATATTCCATAGATATTAAAAATGGTAAAGTGAAATAATATTCCATGACGTTTGTAAAACAAACGCATCACAATGAACGTCGGAAATTAAATTCATCTCTACTCTCTACCTACATTTACCTCGTAATTCCATTTAAAACAAAAGAATGAATGAATGAATGGTACAGATACATTTTCATTCTTGGCATTTGTTTCGAAACAAACACAATTTCAGCTATAACGTTTGATTAATGTTTTAATATTCTCAAAACTGCCTTAGGATAAATGTTAAACGTATACAGGAAGTTAAAATGTTCATTTTAATAAATATAGAATATTACTGAACTCATCGAATATTATAAAATTGTCTATTATGTTTTATCTGAAGATAAACGTAATCAAGTCAAAGATCATCTTTACTTAAGGCCTTAGTAAATATTGCGAAAGTCAAAGTCAAATTTATTCAAAATAAAAACACTTGCTTATTTACCATGAGCGAAAAATTTAATTAAATTAAAAAAATAATTAAATTACATTTATGAAGAAATTCTAATTTGTTCAGAAATAACCTACCACACCTGAGTAAATCGGTAACATAAATTCAGAAAGTTCAAGCAATGATGTCTGCTTTAAAATAATAAATATTTTCGTTTGCTCAAGCAAATACTATATTCGAATGGTTAATATTTGTAAAGTAAAACGTAAATAAACGTAAAATGGACTGGAATGGAAGTTAAAACGTTGAAAAATTGATAAATATGTATGTAAAGATATAATAATATGTGTTCAAATATAATCGAAACAGGAGTCATTAATAAAATCTGGAGGCAGCGTGGTTGTCAAACAAAATGAGACAAAAACAAAGCCATTATTATAGGTGAAAATTCAATGGGTATTTGTATAATTTACAGACATATCGTGTTAATTGTGACACATACGTTTTATGAAACCAATTAAACTCATTTAATAATCAAGACTTATTAATTAACTGGTGCTTGCCTTTCAGCCTTTCAGCCTGTGTGTTCCTTAAGCCTGTAGAGATAATACCCAATTATTCAACATCAATACACTTGATGAGTCGAGATGGCCCAGTGGTTAGAACGCGTGCATCTTAACCGATGATTTCGGGGTCAAACCCAGGCAGGCACCACTGAATGTTCATGTACTTAATTTGTGTTTATAATTCATCTCATAATCTATAAGGGAGGAGGCCTTTAGCCCAGCAGTGGGAAAATTACTAGCTGCAAATGAAGACTTGATGTATTGATGTTGAATAATTGGGTATACTTAACTTATTAAGTCTCTCAGCTCAATTCATTAATTTATTTTGTATATAATTTTATTTTTTGTATTTATGTAGTTTTTCCTTCATCGTGTAATTATCAGATATTTTAATATTTAACTTACTTGATACAATACGTGATTGTTGTGTATTTTTATTATTGATTAATATGTCAGTGTGTACTATAGTCTTTGTTATTGTTTAAAGCGTAAAATATTGATATTGTAGACGTACCTTAGATATACGTACATGATATTCTATCGACGTGTCTACTTCGATAGAAAACAAATAAAAACAAGATAGAACCGACAAACGCTAAAAATGGAATAACCTATTTTAAAATTTATTATTATTTTTTTCTTTATCAAGTAAAATATAAATAATTTACACTTACAAAAGTAACAAAGAGTCATAACACACTGATATATTTAACAATAGTAAAAATACTCATACAGTCGTTCTCCCCAGTGGTCTATGATATTATTAATTGATATACCGTCTGTCAGATAATCAGATAACTGTTTATTAGTCATATATTTTTAATTCTAAATAAAGACTCGAGAGACGGGACAAGTAGTATTATTACACGAGTACATATTTAATATTTCAATTTTAACAGTGGACCTTTTTTATTACTTTACCAATATTTCGTTAGAGACATATATTTTGTAGTTTGATTTAAAGAGCTATTTAGTCAGTATAGGTACCTATAGTCAGTAGGTACCTATTGACTATTCAATTTTTTATTTAATAAGTCTGATCAATTTTGGTATGCACACTTAATGTTGATGTGTTTTGGTTTGAAGAGTGAGTGGCAAGTGACATAACATTTCAGTTGACTCATGGTTAGTTACACATTGGTTATTTACACATATATGTGTAACTACATTGGCGATGTAAGGAATGTTGAAGAAGTGGTGTCCACTTACTATCATGTGCCCTATTTCCAGGACGAGACGGACGGTCTACCTATTTAAAATAAAAATAAAAAATAAATAACCTTAGTTGTCGCATCAATAATAAAAAAGAAAAAAAACATTGAATCAAGAAAGAAAGGAACAAAATCTTTACATCATTCGTTCGGAGTTTGATGCCAACACTAAAAACGACCATATAATGTTATTATGGACGAAAAGTATTATATGAAATTCATTTTTTATTAAGATTCAAAATATGTTCAACATTTCTTATAAATGTGACAGCCTGTGAATATCCCAATGCTGGGCTGACGCCTCCTATCCTCCTATACCTTTGGCGCGAAGGTTAGGAGCTGATATACCACGCTGCTCCAAATTAGATTAGGAGATACAGGTGTGAAAACTATAATTAGACACATGCTTATTTCCTCACGGTGTTTTCCTTCCCCACTGACTACGAGATGATTTTTAAACATAAATTAAGAAAATGCAATAGTGCTTGCCTGGATTTAAGTGCGCAATCTTCGGTTAATGCAGGCGTTCAGTAGATATACTGGGCCGTATCTGTTCTAATACTGCAGGTAGTATTTCTTAGAAAAACGTAGGTATGGATGAGCGTAGAGGGAGGGAAAGGAGACGACCTAAGAAAACGTGGATGAGATGTGTGAGGAGGGATATGAGAGAGAGGGATGAGAACGATCAGATGACGAATGATAGAGAAGGTTGGAAGGAAAACACAACCGCCCCCCCCCCCCCCCCCTAGATTACAGACCCCACAGATTAGGACTCAGGCAGGGACAGGACGTAGCTATAAATTCTAAGTATTTCAAAGATATACTATCTGTAGTAACATAAAAAATAGACAGTGAAAAAACAATTTAAATTACTTATAACAATACGTTTTGTTAGTAATATTAAATATATTATAGCTATCGCGACAAAAGAGCAATGTATAAGATACGATAAGGATTCGATTTAATTTCGATTGTGAAAACTTTCTTCTCAACGTTAAAAATGTTGACAGTAAGCCCCTTTGCCGCGCGATTTTTCATCTTTCAAAATTCTTCTTTTACAGATTAAATATAAAATTGAATACAGAGTCGAGAACTTAGATCTCACGGTTTGCAGCGTATTCGTAGCATAAGAAATAGTTTGTATTTTTAAAAGTGTTAATGCTCCCATAAATATTGGAGATGAAAAATATTAAATAATAATATTACTCATGCAAACACATCACATTTTCACTGGACGTTGTATATTTTCAACAGATAGAAAATCTCATAAATCTATTTGTTCAAAACTCAATACAGATTATTGTTTTAACAACGTATCTCTTTTGTCTAACCTTTGATATTACTTTTTGTAGTATATATTTTAATATACATTCCATTTCACATTTATGTTGGTATTTATTGACGTCACAGGTTATATTATTGAATTTTGTGCCTGTATTGAAAATAAAATAACCCCTAGATGGCAGTAGTTCTAGAAGCAAATGTTATTAAACAAACTAAAGAAAAAAAACTTTGAACGTCAAGACACCGCCGGACAATATCAAGCAGTTTCTTTGTTTTCTGAGGTACGGAAGTCAAACCGCCAACTTTCAGGCTTCTGCTAATTGCTACTGAGGATTCCAAAACCTCGGCCTAGTAACCGTATTAGTAACTCCTAAGCCAAAAGTGGTAAACAAAACCAGACACTAGCGTATTTTAGTTAATGCATATAATGTCCATGATAAGATTTTGACGTATGACGTGCTTCCCTAGTGGTGTGAGCCGCGAAAACATATGTATCGTTCGTGTGCTGGTTAAAGTTATCTAGTGTAACGAAAGATTAATTATCGTTCCCCTATCCAACAAATAATATCACCCATCCCTTGGCTCGTGTTCTTCGTATGAGTGAAGACCCAGGTAGTACTTCCAAGAAGAAAGTGTCTTCGAGAGCAATAACCCGGATTTCGAGGTAACAACCCTTTCTATTCATCTTAATACAGTCCACTTATCTCTCGCGCGTACAGACACATATACTAGTTTTACGGTAATGGACTTGTTTACGTATTTTCGCTGTATTAAACAAAAGCGTTTTAATAAAGAAATTAAATAAGAATATAGATTTTTTTCTACAAATACTGTTCAATTCTCCTGAATAAGTGCACGTTCACACAGAAAGTCCGTATTTACAGAACAATTTTAACAGATCCGTCGTAGCCAGAGATTATATTCACACGGTATTTACAGGAACGTTTTTAACGTTTAGAGTTGTGTATTTACGTGATCCGGAAAACAGTTGTGTGTTTGAACTCGCTTCTACAACAACATACGCCGTTGCCGGATAAAAATGTATCCGATAAAACGGACTACTGTATATTTTGTTGGACCATATTGTATTTTTAGTGGACCTGGTATATTGTCGTGTGTGTGAGCTCATTCGTACACCTACATACGCCATCGCTCACACATACTCGACGCACATATAAAAGTTATACTTGGGACACTCCCAATTAAAAAATATCTAAATAAAAAAAAAAGATACGCGATAAGTATATGTCTTTTGAAGTTGGTAATCAACTCAGCAATCTGTTTCTTATTTCAAAGTGTTCATCATTTATTTTAAACAATATTGAAATAGTACTAAAGCAGTTAGATATTTTTATGGCTTGTTGGCAGACAAGCATATAGGCCACCTGATGGTAAGTCACCACCGCCGGTTTTTGTGTACAAAAATATATAATTATCGAAAACATAAATTACATTCGACCCTATTTTTAACCAATTAAAACATTGAAGGTGAATCACTCTATTAAACCTAATAAATAAAATGGTTAAAATGTTGGCTGTTTTATTTGTAACCAAAACATTCTTAACTGTGGCATGGTCACCGATGAACAACGATATCGTCTCACAACTGACTGACATCTGTTTAATATGCCTATTCATTGATAAAACTCAACTAAAGTTTGTAACTTCAACCGCTAATTAGAAATAATTTCAAAATGTATAAATATTTCATACAACATTATAAGTTAAGGAAGTGTAAAATGAGAACAGCAGGACTTGGGAACTAATGCTTTGTTTATTTATTTTTATACGTCGCCGCATACGTCAGGAGAATTTAGATTATGGTTCGTTTCTTCCAGCTGGTCCTCGCATAAATCGTAAACACAGCGAACGTTCCCAGTATCCTCAGCGCTCAGCATATCTGATAAGCTGTTAAGAAAGAAAAAAATCATGATAATAAAGTCATACTGCTAAGCCAAGTTATCAAAATTTGATTTATAGCAAAATTTATCATTGTGTTACATAAATTTACATTAAAGTTTTACATAATACTAGGCTTTCTTTAGTTAGATAGCCTATTTGTTAAGTATAATCTCTATTCCAGATCTCACCGTCTTCGTCTAGCCGTTTTTTTCCGTTGTTATCAAATATACAAACAAATTATAATATTAGTAGGATTTTAAAGGAAATATTTATATTTTAAAATAATTATTTTATATCATTATTTTTGCTTTTTTGAAATATAATTTGTACATTTTTTATTCTCATATGCAAAGTTTTATTAAACGTAAATTAAGTTTAATAAAATTAATTATTTCACTAAAGCATCATGATGTTTGATTTAAAATCTAAAATATTATATCGGCACCGTTTATATAGATGTCGATGTCGATACCGTCCCGGGTACCATTGCAAGCCCGTCTGGGTAGATACCATTCAATCATCATATATTCTATCGGCAAACACCAATAAATAATTAGTGTTTTTGTTTATCCGCTTATAGTTAGTGATATTAGGTTGGTTACGCACGTGTGATATAAGAAGTTTTTAATAATGATTAAAGTACCTATTTGCAGGGGTGACCACTAAATGTCAGGTGGCCCATTTGCCAGTTGGCTTACCTACATTACATAAAAATATCTCTGAACTGTTACAATTTATTTTATGGGAAAAATAATGTAATAATTTGACAAGGAATTCTCACAAAATAATTGGACTACATTGAAGTAAATCGAAAAAGGTTCCGCTTGATTGAACCTATATTTTACTCACTTCATACTCAATTTTATACCGGTTAAGTTCGTTATGGTATAGCCATGTTCGGCTAAAATTTTTATAACGAATCTACGTGTCCCTTTGAATGTAATTAAATTCCTATTCTCCTAACTTTTAATAATACCACTATGAATATTTATTATCTTTACATTGAAGTATGGAAAAAAATCTATCAGCAGATCAGCTAAAGCTACAAGTTTAAAAATAACATTTGTTGAATTGAATTTATTAATGCATTTTATTAACATATAATAGAGTTTTATTTAATATATATCAAATTCAGATATAAAGATTTCGAAAGGGGGTAAGTACTTTGAACGTAAAAAATCTCGTTCTAGTCGTTGTAACCTGTAAAAGAGATGTTCCTCAAGACCTCTTGAATGCCTCAACGAATTCACCGTTCCATGTCAAGAGGTTCAAATCATTCACCTTGACTGTAATTTGAATAATATAGCTTTCTCAGTATATTTTCAATGTCTTCAAGTTTGACGTAGTTGACGAAGTTGAAGTATTTAATTTGTTTTTTATAATTTTAATTATTTACTGATAGATTTTTTAAACAAATATGTATTAACACAAACAGTCAATTTTCTGATTAAAATAAACATATTTTAATCAGAACTTTGACAGCAAAAAAATATATTTTTATTTAACAATTTAGCAATTTCAGTACCTCCATTTTATGAAGCGCTTTTTACAAAATTCACTCAATATCATATGTCATTTATATTACAAAAGAAATCGACAATCGTTGTAACATTTCCTATATACTAATTTTCAACTACAAAGTAACAGTCTAAATTTCCCACTGTTGGGTAAAGGCCTCCTCTCCTTTTGAGGAGAAGGTTTGCTACAAATTCCACCACGCTCATCAAATGCGGGTTGGTTGATACACATGAGTCAGAATTTCATTAAAATTAGACACATGCAGAGATTCCTTACGATGTTTTCTTACACCGCTAAGAACAAGATGAATTACAAACACAAGTTCTATGGTGCTTGCCTGGACTTGCAACCGCAACCATCAGTTAAACTGCATGCGTTCTAACCTCGAGGTAAGATAAGATTACCTTAGGGGCAACTACGTTAGCTTAATATAAAATCAATGCAATATCAAGATAAAATACTAGAAATCTTATACGCTTATGAGGTATTTCAACTGTTTCTGCACCAAGTCCGTAGCAGTCCCTTTTCTACGTGACATGAATTAATGAAACAAATGTTTACGTGATCAGGTTAAAAAGAAAATCTGTGTAATTTGATAGCAAAACGCTTTCGTGAACATCATCACAATATTATAAATACTAAGTTTGTTTGTAAGACGCATATTTATATTAAATATAGTGAAAAATATTCACAGATCCTTTCAAAATATTTTACTCCAAAAACAGTTGAAATTGATGTTTTGTTTTCGTGAATAAATCGTATTGTTAGTAAGCAAACATCATTTTCTAGTATAATATATCAAAATTATTCTTAAGATTTTAGTCGGAATATTTTTCAATTTCTTAAAATGCTTAATAAATAATTTCTGGTTACTCAGTATCTTGCAGTCCACATTACGATATATGACAGCTAAAGTAACCAGTTTCTTGGTAACGTTAAAATGTATTCCTAAGCTATTCTTATATCTTATAATCTTATATAACTTTCTTCCTTATTCAATATTATAAAAAAATCTACTGTTACGCATCGATTAAAAATTTAACGAATTATTAACGTATGCTTTAAAATTTTATTAAGCTTTTAAATTAATCGTAAGCACCTTTAATTTCAGCAAAGGAAACCATACACGTGGTTAAATTGATAGTAACCAAATAAATAAACTACTTATTATGCCTCACATAACACTACGTTTATTTCTTTTATTTCGTTATTTTCGTTTATTTTTGACTCTATTGTAGACACTACACTAAGAAAATTTGACTGATTAGTACCTGTGTTACAAATAATAATAAATTGAATTAATTAAACGATAAAAACACGGGCAACCAATCTAAATATATTATAATTATTGTACATCAAAAACAATATGCAGAACTTATCCAACAAAGGAAATGAAACTGTTCTAAAGTATTTTATTATATTGATATATTTGATATATTTTATCTTGGAGATCATTGGATTTTATTAAATCTACTACCAACTACTATTAACAATTATAGATTATCAAGTGCGTTTTTTAGAAAATCAGATACATATCGAGGTTCATAAATATATTTAGAATGTGGTTATTTGTGGGGATATTAATATATTAGTACAATAATGAGTACTAGATTCATTAATTTATTTCAGCCTTATAATTTAAATAAAATATTTTGAGAACCTACAAGAACATAAATTCTAAATATTGTTTTAAACATTCCAAGTTGTATAAAGAAGTTTGATACATGATAACACCTTGATCGTTAAATATTTAAAATAGAATAACAAAATCTAAAAATATAATAAAATCTTCTTAGGATAATATCTTCTTAGGATTTATAAAAATTCGGAGACAGACAGAATGAGGTGTGATTCTGGGCAAGTATCTTTTATAAACAGGAGTATTATAAGGACATAGATGTAGCCAAAGAATTCGCAGAATATTTTTCTAATATTCCTTTAAATACTATGAATGGTCTTATAGCATCATCTTGTGAGCTTATTTAAGGGTTAGGGTTCCTGAAAATCTGATTAATTTATTAGATAATTAATTATGACGTAGTGAGTAATGTTCTGTCACAGGCTCTAGGTTATTTTGACTAAATGCAAAAAAGACTAAATATGTGTTATTTTCTGTGCCGAATGTAAGTTAAATTCTCGTACGTTTATCTTGAAAAATGATGGGTTTCAGTTTGATAAATCGATTTCTAGGTGTTACTCTTGACTCTAAACTTGTGTCTGCCTTAGCTAGAAAAACTAAGTAGTGCAATTCATGCAATCAAAATAATTCGACTCGACTCACAGATATAAGTACAGCTAGGCTAGTTTATTTTAGTAATTTTCATAGTCTTATGTCATATGAATTTTTGCGAAGGGGTAATGCTGGAAATATTAAAATTATATTTAATCTGCAGAAAATAGCCATCCAAACTTTTAGTTCTAGGACATTATTACTGAAATATTTAAATACATTAGGCATGATACAGACATGTAGACATGTACAGTCTGTAAATGTCCCACTGCTGGGCTAAGGCGTCCTCTCCATTTGAGGAGCATTCCACCATGCTGCTCCAATGCGGGTTGGTGAATCATTCTGTTACTATATATAGACAAAATTTGGCATTTCTAAAGGCATCTCTCTACATTAGCGCTTCTTATGGCGAATCAATCAAGCGCTGGACAAATTATAGTATACAAGTATGTACACAAAAATAAGTGCACTCTCTATTGCTTCACTAGTAACATCCGATGGGACAGAAAATTCTATACAGCTGAAAATTTTACGCTTTTGAAGTTTAAAAGTGTGTGTGACTTCAACCGAAAATCCAATAACTTTTTATTGGCCTCGGAATATGCAGCTGTATTAACTAGCACTATAGAACAACGTGCCCGTCGTGGATACTTTAATAAATTGGGAATATGGAAAGCGTTTATGAAATTACCAAGCGTAAAAGATAAATCTAAGCCTATATCCGCTCTGGTGTGATAATGTAACGATGTAACACTAAAAGGGTTTAGAACTAAACTATCTTGATGTTCCCAAAGGACATATTACATAAGACATAACACTATAGATATATATCAAGTGAGCAAACGAAGTAAAACTTCTTAGCTAAAGTGATATTTTAAGAGCAGAAATAACATAAACCATCCTGGAGAAACCACTTATTGGCTCTGTAATTGCCTTAGCGTACAGCAGTGCTGTGTTATAAGAACTCACTTTGTATGTAACTGCTAACAAACGTTGAAACCCAACTTACGGTGATAAGTTATTTTAATGTTACAATTGTATATGTCGCATATTACTATCATGCTCTTGAGTGAGATTCGAGATTGTTCTACGGATAATAAATATTAATAATAACTCCACAGAAATTCAAGCAATTACAAATTATATTTTTTAATAAATTCAATTCAATTTTCTACTTTGCTAAACATTCAAATGAAAAATTAAAGTAAGACTTTTGTGTAGCACAACAATACGTTTAAAATTTAACTTTTATTTTTAAATAAGAAACCGACAAATTAAATCAATTTTACGGCTAAGGAATAAAATGATATAGCCGTCATTTACAAATCTTTGTACAAATAGAACCTTTTCGTCTCTCATTATTCATAAACTCTACCTTTAATGAAATAGTTAATAACTAAATTTAACGTTATTATTTATGGACTTCAAGGATTTTATTATTATTAACTATAGTAAAATACAGACTGAAGAAACTCTATTAGTTATTTTTAAACTGAAATTGAATTAATTAATAGTTGCTTAAATAAATCGATGTAGATTCCAAGTCAAATGCAAATGAACACATGTTTAATATTAAAATTTCAAATCCTCAATACATACTATTATTACTAATCTGCCTATCAAATAAAAGGTCAGAATATGAGCTAAAAGTTTTTTCAAACTTACTTGGTAAAATATTCGATAGTATAATATTTTACGTATGTATATAGCGTCATATCCATCTGTGTTTGCACAGTCGTAGAGATAGATAAAAAAAACATTATTACGTGTTTCTGACAATAATCCCGGGGACATGGAAGCACTGTGTATTTTTCCAATAAACTAACAGAGATATCAACGCTCGCAGGCATTTTCAACAACGAGCCAGCTCGTGTAAATAACTATATTCTTTATTAAACATAACAACTGTCTGTGATGACCTCCATACAAATTATATAGTATGTGTACATATGTATAGACAATAAAAACCGCTTTGTCCCTGTAACATTTTACAAATCCATTCTAAATTGTGCGAAAGGATAACCAATTTATACATATGCCTTCTATACGTAAGTCAAAAATGGCGCATTATATAATTAATTGGTGCAGGCGAGGAATGCGATATATAATAAAATATGCATATATATATATACATATCGTCATATAAGTCTTATTGGAGAATGAATTACTATAATGAAGTAATATTTGTGTTAAAATATATTAAATACGACATAATTGTTTCAACTGCGTTCTGGAAATAATTAAATGTATCGTATTTCGAAACCCAATTGCGATATGTGTACAATAATATTTCAAAGATTCTTTAATAAACACAATTGTGTAATACATGTATTTCCTAGGAATTGTATGCGATTCCGATATGATACTAGGAAATATAAACGTTTCGTATTCCGATATGATATAGTATAAAACTAATCAATACCTTTTAGCTATGACTCTATATAGTCTCGTCGTTCTTACTCTTAGAGTTTGTTTTTAGTAACCGAAGGTGAAGTTACTGCACTCGGCACAGCGTCCCCATGCTTTACTCTGCTGATACACAGCGACTACGTTACGTTACGTTCCGTAAGTTATATTATTAGTATTTTATAAATTGGAGATGTTCTTTGAAAACATAAAATATAAACTTGCACCGATGAAATCACATCACGTCAAACAATTTCACCACTACGTAACATGCTCTTCAGGGATTACATAAAGACCCTTGAGCCAGACTGGCCGGTATCGATTCGATTCGATCGCCAAACCACTGAAAATATGCGTTGTAGTTTTGCACGACTTTGTATTTTAAACTAACCAGAACCGAGTAATCCCTTGAATCCGAGGAACCCTTGATTTATCAAATTCTAAATCTGACTCCGTCACACATGGATGTTGTAAATTTAAATGTATGTATGTATGTATGTATGTATGTATGTATGTATGTACGTATGTACGTATGTACGTATGTACGTATGTACGTATGTACGTATGTACGTATGTACGTATGTACGTATGTACGTATGTACGTACGTATGTACGTACGTATGTACGTACGTACGTATGTATGTATGTACGTATGTATGTATGTATGTATGTATGTACGTATGTACGTACGTACGTACGTACGTACGTATGTATGTATGTACGTATGTATGTATGTACGTATGTACGTACGTACGTACGTACGTACGTATGTATGTATGTATGTATGTATGTATGTATGTATGTATGTATGTATGTATGTATGTATGTATGTATGTACGTATGTACGTATGTATGTACGTATGTACGTATGTACGTATGTATGTACGTACGTACGTACGTACGTACGTACGTACGTATGTATGTATGTATGTATGTATGTATTTATGTATGTATGTATGTATGTATGTATGTATGTATGTATGTATGTATGTATGTATGTATGTATGTATGTATGTATGTATGTATGTATGTATGTATGTATGTATGTATGTATGTATGTATGTATGTATGTATGTATGTATGTATGTATGTATGTATGTATGTATGTATGTATGTATGTATGTATGTATGTATGTATGTATGTATGTATGTATGTATGTACGTATGTACGTACGTACGTATGTATGTATGTATGTATGTATGTATGTATGTATGTATGTATGTATGTATGTATGTATGTATGTATGTATGTATGTACGTATGTATGTACGTATGTACGTATGTACGTATTTACGTATGTACGTACGTATGTATGTATGTATGTATGTATGTATGTATGTATGTATGTATGTATGTATGTATGTATGTATGTATGTATGTATGTATGTATGTATGTATGTACGTATGTATGTACGTACGTATGTATGTACGTATGTACGTATGTACGTATGTACGTATGTATGTATGTATGTATGTACGTATGTACTTATGTACGTATGTATGTACGTATGTATGTACGTACGTATGTATGTACGTATGTACGTATGTACGTATGTACGTATGTATGTATGTATGTATGTACGTATGTACGTATGTACGTATGTATGTACGTATGTACGTATGTACGTATGTATGTACGTATGTACGTATGTATGTATGTATGTATGTACGTATGTACGTATGTACGTATGTATGTACGTATGTACGTATGTACGTATGTACGTATGTATGTACGTATGTACGTATGTACGTATGTATGTATGTATGTACGTATGTACGTATGTACGTATGTATGTATGTATATATGTACGTATGTACGTATGTACGTATGTATGTACGTATGTACGTATGTACGTATGTATGTATGTATGTATGTACGTACGTACGTCACCGTCACAATCGTCACCGTGCTCATAGATTTTTTCAATAATAATTGACGTAGTGCTTTTTACTTTTTATTATATTTTAATTTAGGCGAGTACTTAGCAAACGGAAAAACTATACAAATACGTAATGGGCTCGCTAGAAATTCTATTATTTCAATACGATATTTCTCACAGCTATAAATTGAACGAATACTTCAACTATTCTTTTTTTAATATATTATTTGACGTCTGTTTTAAGTTATAAAATAACTATTAAATGATTACCATTTTTGTCGCAAGTAGAATTCAGCTTAAATTTTAATGCATCTAATAATTAAATAAATTTAATAAAATTAAATTAATAATATAAAATGTTTTTGATTCATAATTTATAATTCATAATAAAATGAAAGACTGTTTTCATATCTTTGTATGTATATCTGTATAGTATGCATTTTTTTTAAATTAGGGTGGTCTTTAATTTTTGAATCGATATTGATGATAATATTTGGATTGCTTTCAGTCTAACTCTAAGAAGGACGCATCTTAATTTTCTGATATTATATTTATTATAAAAAAGTTACTTTTTTTTTTTTAATTGTTTAGTACTTAGTTGGTAATTTGTAATTGTCTTGTCTTTTGTAATTTGCATTGTTTATATTGTATTATTATTGTTAGTATTTTTTATTTTTCTCCCCCTTTTGTATAACATAGTAGAAAAAAGTTGTATTAGGTTTACTAACCTACAAAACCTAAAAAGGACAGTTTTATCTATTGATAAAACTGTTCTTTTCCATGCCGTGATAACTTTTAATTGAAACAACACTTCGCTAAAAATGTTCCTTCAGCTTTATTTTTAACCTATAAATGGTGTATGTTTTGTAAGTTGTCCTTAATAATAAAATAAAAATAAATAAAATTTATTATTAGAGATAGTAACTATAACTTATACCTACAATTCCATTTATTGACTGTAGAACCTATATTAAACGTGTTTATATTTATTCCTACTCGCTCAACCTTTAAAAATCTCTTCCTCTAAAAAGACTTTTTATTAAAAAGTATACGCCCCGTTTGGAATGAAATTAACAATTTATTTCATTCCCTCGTTCTAAAAGATTTTTCTTAAAGATTTTCTTCTGCACCAATAAACCAATACAATCTTAATTAAATTAGTCCAAAATTTATTAGAAAATACTTCCCTTAATTTGTTACATTTCTGATTACAGTATTAGTACATTTGAGTTCACGAGAGTATAAAATGTTATTAAATAATATGTAATAAGGCTTGTAGATACAATATCGACTTATAGTCTTCAAGTGAAACTTTCCAGTCAAGTAAGTTGGCAACATTCGGTAAATCACACAAGCTGGAAGGCCCTTACTGACTTAGTTCTTGTCTAACTTATGGCAATCAAGATAACTTTGAAGACTCTTGAGCGGTCTCGTCTCTCTATGTAGAGATTATTACTAATGAAACATTATTTTTTACATAATTATTTGACACTTATAATTGAGTTTAACACGCGAAGCGCAAACAGATGCTTGGAATGAGAAACTGTAGCGTTCTGGATCACATGTACTCCAGCCTACGTGCCTATATTAAATTTATCTTTTAATAATAACCAATGTACATAATATTATTTTGCTTTGAGATTAAAGTGAGTCCATTTCAATTCCTAGATATGATATTTTAAATATTAATAAGTTTTTAATGTATAGTTTTATTAAGTGATTGTTTACAGGTTTAATAAAAAGGTCTTTAACTTCCCCAAAACGTCAAGGTTTAAATTACGTTTTACTTTTCCAGATTCCCCAATGCACTCTCTCATGAAAGAGATTCCATCGGGTGAGCGTATCGGGTAAACTATTTTAGACATTCCTTTCGGAACGCAACCCAGCGTTAGGAGTTAAGAAGGTCGAAAATATGCAACCAGCATTGGCTTAAAAATTCTTGCAATATTTAATTCCTAATAGAAAACTAACTTGTGCTTTAGAATGACATAAATCCGAATCCTTCACCTTTACAAAATATTTATTTACTTTAAGTATATATAACGAAATACATACAAATCAAAATGAAAATAGTTACTGCACAAATATCGAACGGCATGCTTGTAAGGACGTCGGTAGCATTTTCTCTTCAAAATGCATTTCCGATACTCCGTTCTAAAAACGCAGCAGCCAATCAGTAGAAGCGACGAGGCGGAATGTTCAACTTTAAGAAGTTTTGTAATATTAAAAAGGAGAATCATAAGCAAACACCGCCCAACTAATAGAGTTATGGAAAGCAATAACGTTTTATTTATTGCATTGCATTGCATAGATCGATACGAAATTGTTATATTGTTTTATGTGTACGTATTCGAAACGAATGCAATAAAAATATTTTAAATGTCACAGTTGAAACGTTATTTGAAATCCCGCAGACGAGATTATTTGGCAATATAATATCAGATTTTAAATACAACAAAAAGGGTTTTGCAGCGCGTGTTACGTGTAACATCTGACGTTGGTAATAAGCAAAATTAACATTATATCCGCTCGGAAAATGGTTTCCCTAGATTCCTGTACTTCCGTCCCTTTTCACGAAATCGCTCTTACTGATAGAGAAGGAAGATGTTACACATTAATAAAGATTATTACTACTTCATCTATTAGAGCTGAGATGAACGCGTGCATCTTAAACGATAATCGCCGATTCAAATCCAGGCAAGCACTACTGAATTTCTGTGCTTAATTTATGTTTTTAATTCATGTCGCCTCGGCGGTGAGGAAATTACACGTGTCTAATTTCAATGAATTTCTACTACATCTGTATCCACAAACCCAAATTGTAGCAGCGTGGTGGAATTAGATCCAAACCTTCTCAAAGAGAGAGAACCTTAGGCTATCAGTGAAACCTTTACAGGATGATACTCTACTTTATATATTATCATTTTTATTCGTTAAAGTTAAAATTCATTTAAATACAAACACACTGTTTTGTAATTAAATTATATTTACATGGTTAGTTAGCCTGTAATTGGTATATACTTTGTAATATTATTTTTTATATAAGTTTTAATCGAATATATTCTTATTATATTACGTAGACTTCCTAATAAATAAATAAAAATAATTCACGAAACAAGTAAACTGAAACAATACGGCTGGCATGTAGACGAGGCAGTTTCCGGAGCCCAGAGAAGAGCAGTTGAGCTATTGTGTTAGAATAAACTCGAAACTAGTGCACTCTTTTACATAATTCTAAAAATACAAAAGAGTTTGTTTTACGACGAACCCATAAAGTAACAATAACTTATGTATTTCGCAGTTAGATCTAATTTTGAACTCATTTTGCTCAACTTGACAACTGCCCGTTTATTTTTATGATATAGGTTGACGAACGAGCAATTAACCTGATAGAAAGTCGTCACCATCGCCCATAGACAATAGCGCTTTAAGAAATATTAACTATTTCTTACATCGCTAATACGCCACAAACCTTGGAAACTAAGATGTCCCTTGTGCTTGTTATCTCATTATATCTGATGAGTGGATGGTACCTACCCACACGGGCTTACACGAAGTAGACACCAACTACGATGTAAAACATTTTATTTTCATTTTCTATCTATCCCTTATTCAGCCTGTAGGATTTTCCTGCTTATTTCGTCGACCGAGTTATTGACCATTTGAAAAAAGGAGAATACTAAAATATACTTGGTGGTCGGTCTCACAAATATGAATTTTACCGCAAAGCAGCAGCTAGTATTGTTGTATGAGTGTGAGTCAGTGAGTTAGTAAAACTATGGTTACAAAGGTATTACATCTTAATTCAAAGGGATGATATTACATAGGAGGTATAAGTTTATATTAAAATTCTAATTTCTGTAGGCGATGATAATCACTTACTATCTATTAAACCATTTATCAGAATACCTATTTAAAATAAATAAATACTGAAATTTAAAATTAATCTTCAAATTCTGAAACATTATTCAAGGTCAAAATAGTATATTTTATTTTAATCTAAATTTTAATTGATCTGTGGCAGCCAATGACGTAATCAACGAGCAAGGAGCATTTAGTTTTAGCCAGATTAGTAAATCTGACTATGAAAAGCGCTTCAGACACTGGAATCCAGTCAATTGAATATCAAATGTCATCAAAATGCCTTCAACCTCAAGAGCTTATCTTTATGTGACTTCGATCTTTCATTGGGCGAATGATAATTAAAAGACAGGTTGTCACATAAAATAAATTCACTGGAAGTAATTAATTATTTGTACGTGATTTACTATAATATCTATTGTGTTGGTATCTCACGTTGAGTCACGCAGACCAGATGAATAGTCCATTCAATCTACGGCAACATCAAAAGGATGATGGATGTTTCCCGTTAAGAATAATCTCCACATCTACAACGTCGTTTATTTCCTTGTAATAATACTTATTTCGTATCCGTGACTGGATAAATTTGTGTTTTTATTATATATGAAGTTGTATTTCAAACCAAAAACAACTGCAGAACTAATTAACCCTACATTCAAATATAATTGAATCGTGTTGAAACTGAATAATTATGAAAATATTTTATGTTTACGTTCACATTGACGGTTTAATTATAAGAAGGCTATGTGATTAGATAGATTTCTTAACAGCAGAATTATCCTAGGGGTGAAGACACGTGGATCTTAATAGAAGATTTTATATTCAAAGTTGGGCAAGCACTTTTTCGTATACTAAGTTGTTGTTTACGAATGATGCCGCGCTCGGCGGTGAAGAAAAAATCTACCACTTGTGTTCTCTCGGATTGTATGTCTCGAAAGTAAATAATGAGGTAAGTGTACTTATATTATATACTTTAGATTTCTTAGGCCCCCATAAAAAATATTATTTTCCTATATTCAGTTATTGCACTTGTACAGGAAAACGTAATTACACAACAAAGGATTTAAATAAAGGAATTCAATTCAATTTTAAATAATTGTCGTATTTTCACAAAATCACACGCCGCTACGAGACATAACGATACTTAAGGAAAGAAAGTCTCATCTTTAATACAATACAATGCCTTATCTTTAGTAAGGCTTTCCTTCCTTGAGTTTTATTATAGAAAATCAAATTGTGCACATTTAATAAAAAATGCCTAAAATAAATCATAAATCAAGCACAAAAAGCAATAGGAAAGGAAATAATTTTTCTATTGTTACTATTTGTACGATAAACGGTCCGTTTACTATTTTCATTCTCGTCTGTTCCACTCTCAAGAGATTACTATCGCCTGTCTTGTATAACTTAATCTATAGAAAAAGACCAATATCAATTAGCGCTAAAAGGATATTTGGATTCGACAGACCAACGTTAAAAGGCGATGACGCAAATTTGTGCCTTTCATGGTGTAACTCTAAATATTAACAATATTACAAAAATATTCACTTCAAAACGAAAGATATACATTATATGTGTGTAGCGTAATATAGCTTAGATTCCTGAAAATAAAAATATTTATATTGGTCAGGTAGCTTAGAAAATATTAATATTGTATGAAAGGAAAATATGTTGGCGAATACCACTCATTAAGTTGATTGAACGGCACCGTTTAGCAAACTGGCTAGGCTGTTCATTGAAAGGCTAATTAAGGTGGTTGCTTGCAACATATATACTTTCAGCCTTATTAAGACGAAAACTCCTCAGATGAGGCTTGTAGTTTGTTCCATCAAATAGCTATAGTACGGGTTGCTTCACGATGTTTTACTTCACCGTCGAACACAAAATGTATTGTAAATGTAAAAGCGTGTCGGAATTAGAATCTTCTGAGAAGATCTACTCGTTTTAAACATTTGGATATCGAAAACATATTTTTTCTAATCCAAATAACTCTATCCTAAAAATAAGATACAATAATATTGGAATAATTGCAAAATATTTTTTAGGTACGTCAACAAACAAAATTATAAGACTTTCGCATGAAGTACCGATAAATTATATAAACAGATATTTTCTTTTTAATGTTAAACATTATATGTTTTAGCCAAACATTTAGTAATGAGATTGTACATACACCGCTAAACAAGGTACGTTTTTCAATTTTCTATATCAATACCTTCTTGATATCTCAAGGCACGTTTTGCGAAATTATGGCAAACATTCATAATTGCCTGTAATACATACCTTTAAAGAAATATTGCTTGATGTAAGTAGGTATTTTAATATTAAAAATAAAATAAAAATAATTTTCACATAATATACGTTAACAAGTTTCATAAAATAACTCCAAGGTAATTTTAAGAGTATATTAATTAAAAATAATAAACAGGAGCACATGCTTTAGAACACGTGAAACCTTAACCGGATATTGCGAGTTAAAACTAACAAACTTCATACGAAAGGTTATTTATTAAGTATTTAAATTTTATACTTAATTTTTCACTTTTTATATATGTATAATATTATTTTATGAAATCCATGTTAGGTATGCTAGGTAGGTATTTATTCAGTCGCTTTTACGTTTGACTTGTACGTACTCAGTTAATTCCTACATGCATGAAAATATTTTGGTTCATTAAGAAAAGTAATTATCTGAAATTTTAAAAATATCAAGATGATTATTTATGCTATATCTTTGAAATAATTTATATAAATTATTACATCAAATTCGATTAGAAATTTATCTTGACAATTATTATCCTCGTTCTAAGCCATATCAATATGATTAGTATGAAGACTAAAAGCTTTTATGCGAACATTATTAAGATATTAAAGAATAATCTTTTTGTATTTTATTAAAGGCAAGCATCCTTAATGTCTACGAAAACCTAATGGACTGTAATATTCAGATAAAATAATTCATGCTAAACGATAAAGACTTAAATATTGAGCAGTAATTGTTGTTAAAAATCGATTGAAGAACAAACCAATAAGTTCATCTTATATGTATGTGCATTGCATGCATTGCAATAACAGTCTGCTAATTTCCTACTGCTGGGCGAAGGCTCTTTTGCGGAGAAGGCTTGGAGCATATTCCACCACGCTCCTCCAATGCAGGTTGGTGGATACACATGTGGCAGAATTTCGTTGAAATTTGACACATGCAGGTTGCCTCACGATATTTTCCTTCACCGCCGAGGACGAGATGAATTATAAACACAAATTATACATGTATGTATGTATAATGTGTTGTACATGTTCAACAAAAATCCTAGAATGTATATTATATAGACTTGTAAATCCCATTTATTTTTTATAGAGACTTAATATATTATGTCAGGATATTATAATATAATTTCTATTTTTTTATTACTTTATTATATTTTAATGTTTTAAGACAATAAAAGATTATATATGAAACACAATATTTATTTAACCATTATAATAGCTGCAGTTATCGTAATATTGTATCAATTAATATTTACATTAACACCAATTACCTTAATACTGACTTTGTATCTTGATAATTGCAAATAAAACACAATTAATATATTATTATCAATAATTTAACAAGCAATAACAACAATTATAGTATATCACAAAATTATATCGTACATTAAATGTTAGCAACTCGCTGCTCCAGAAAGAGTAAAGTGTAAAGTAAAAGTGTTTTGTACCGAGCTTCCATCACTTATATAAGCCTCACTACAAATCACGTAACAGAAAAGTCAAAGTACCCTCTTATTTAATATCAATGTTATCAACACAATTCAAAAATAACTTAAATTATTATTATTACAGAATTGATTAAAACATACAATACATAGTGTAAGCCTTGTTTGTAATAGTCTAATTTTTATTTATTTCTTACTTAATCTGACACGTGCATGTACTGACTCGTCCGTTTAAAGGAAAGTTGGAACATTTAGAGGGAGAAAACCATATGACAGTCGTAGTATTATTTGTCTAGCAAAATTAAATTATTTTTATGGTATAGATACTGCAGTACTCCGTTAGCTCAAACTATCTTTTTCCCATCCCAAATAATATCTGTTATCTAGACCCTCAAAATCTTTGTATTCGATTTATATTCGGGAAAAAGTCGAGTCGGTCCCAATCCACTTGCACAGGAATACTCACATTAATTTATACTGTTTTAAGCAGTTCGTCTCACGTTAGAGACGAGGTCAATCGATAGATACGCTTTAAAACCAAGTCAAGGCGTATGCCTTAAACGTATCAATTGATTGAGATCAAACAATATATGGTGAAATTAAATAAAAAGACATGCTACAGCTGTTTCTAACGTAATTATTTAGTGGTATGTGGTGTTTATTTACTTTTACCTCATATTATTTCTTATTATTAATTTTAACTAACTATATGTATGTGTCTATGAATTGTTGTATAAATATTTATAATATAGAAACATTTTGTTAGTCCTTAAAGGGTACAACAAGTTTCTGACTTCAGCCAATTTATCTTTCTAGGCAAGTATTTATTCCTGTATTAAAATCCGGCAGATAATTTTACACTTGACCAATTAAATATATTTGAAAAATATTTAAATATAAGGTATATTATTTTATACAATATATGATATTGTATTGTATTGGCTTCGTGCGGTTTTTTGTTTTTATTATATAACAAACTCACCTCACTCACCTTATGCAGGAAGCTCACCTCGTGTACGCTCTTTTCATGAAGCTGAAAGAAGCTGCTTCCACAGAGTACTATGTTGTAGATTTTCTGACATCTACGTGGTGTGGGTGAAACTGAATTTTGACGCGATTTCCGAAGGTGAACAGTAGTCGGGATTAATCCAAACAATTCTTAGGAATATTCCCAATGAAAAATGCGGTAGCAGATGCAGAGTTATCTAAAGTCTCTATGCAAAGCCAAAAGATCAACCAGGTCGGAAAGAGCTTGATCGTCGATAATTCGAACCACTTTTAAAAAAGAAGCTGGTACTGGGGAGCTTCCGTTCAGAGATAAGAGCAGTATTCCATGTGAGGCCGAATTTGCGCCTTGAACAGTTTTAGGCGATGCGCCTTCAAGAAATACCGTCTTGCCTTGCTGATCACACCGAGTTTTTTTTATGCCAATTTGCCAATATACTTAAACTGAAAGTATGGAGGGTTTATAATTGTAAATCAATTTCTTGGAAATACTGCAAAGGCAAATAATAGGGCAATATATGTAAATATGGTTTCATGATAAAACTTTGAACAATTTCGACCGAACAGCATATAAATAAACATTAATTTTAAACGTAAAATATGTACGCTACAGAATGTATTGAAAACGCGCTTCTACGTCTACTGCAAGAGCATCACACAAGATTAATTTCGACATAAATCACGCAACGATACTTCCAAGAAAACGCAATTTTATACATCGCCTGGAACAGAATATAAATTTACATTTTCAGGTTTGGAGTCCAATCAACCGCTCCGATGAAATTCTTCATATTCTCAGGCTCCGATATATGGACCAGTGACATCAAACGTATGTGGCTTAAACGTTCTCGACCAGCAAATTAGCAATTTCTGTCGATATACATTTTGTGCTTAAACAAAACCAACACAAACTTGAATACAGGAATACAAATGAAACACTAAGACGTTTTAAATGCAGAAGTGCAATAATTAAGTTACTAAAGTAATTAACATTCATCTATATTAAAAAAAAAAAACATATTTCAATTTAGCAAAGGAGTGACGACTGAGTACCTTTCCGGTTCCATTCGGTAGAATCTACATTTCAAACTGGTAGTAGTTGTACTGCTATTTAATTTAAGCCTGCAACATGACAATTCATAGCTGCTTACTACTTCAATTATTTAATTTTGATCTTCTTGAGTACGTAAGTGAACCAATGTAACTACAGGCACAAGGGACATTATATCTCAGTTTCTAAGGTTATGTAAAAAATGGTCAGAATTTTGCTGATAATATTTACTAATTAGAGGTTCAATCAATGATTAAATTTACCCCTTTAATCTTTCATATTAACATACGAACACGTACGACTACGGTTTTCAAAAGAGTATTTAATCAGTGATAAATACTCTTTGAACTCTACCTTGTGTCATCTTACTTATAATTCTTTCAAATTTGACAAATTCAGAAATTCAATTTTCACAAATTCAGATCTAGAAAATGTGGAAGTTTAACAACTAATATTAAAATAAGATTAATGACCTTGTGTTTCGAAATGTTTCCACAACTACCTAAAGGTCATCGTAAGTATTAAATAATTTATTATATATACTAAAATTAAAAAACACAAATGTTATGATTATATCTATAATTAATTGACGTTTTTGTATTTGAAAGCCTTTTTTATTATAATTTTTCGTAATATTTATAATCATTTTGAAGAACATAATTTAATAAACTTACGTTAAAGCTTTTAGACCATTTTCCATTTCAAAAAATTGTTCTAAAACCAGTTAAAAACATTTATTCTATAATGGCTCGACCTTAACGCTTTATCAATCTTATATTCTTTATCGAAAAGATGTTTAAAATAAATGGCTTTTTTAGCTATAAGGCCGCCTTTTGTCTCTTATTCTTATGATATCTTTAATTTAATTTTTATTTATAAATGTATTTTTTTTTGACTCATTTGGTGTTCAATATTGCATATATTATTCTAATATCAATCTGTTTCTGGACGTAATGTATATCGCTATCTTTTGCTTGTTATTTGGTTTACAATAAACAAGTTTAATTATTATTTATGCACGAAAATTAGACTTACTCTAATTTTCAAACAGTATACGATTTTCATCAACAACTTAGGTAATTAGCCAAATAAACTTACGCTTCAATAAAACCTGCTTACCAAATCAAAAGTTACCAATTAAATTCTATTATTTAAGCTTTATCTTTCGCAGTAGATCACATAATTGGAAGACCGTAGGCTGCTTAAAACTAAAAAAATGTTTTAAATTGTTTTAAAAGTTCACGCAATTTTATTTTTATTATTATATTTATTAAATTAAATTATTTATTTCATTTATACGTTAATTATACGTTAGCATTTAGTCTCCAGTTTAAAAATGAACCAGTGTAACTACGGGCACAAGGGTCATAACATTTTAGTTCCCAAAGTTGGTGGCGCATTGGCGGTGTAAGGAATGGTTAATAATTCTAACAGCGCCATTATATATGGGCTGTGGAGACCACTTACCATCAGGTTGTTCATTTGCTCGTCCGCCTACTTGTAACATAAAAAAAACACTTTACCAGGGATGTAAACGGCTTTATCTGTTTTCGTAAATTCATATAATATGAACAAGGAAAAACAACTTGTTGTATTAAATGGAATGAATACTTCACAAAATCTATTGGGTATGATAATAGATAAATGTAACGAAATTACACTGAAAATTAAAAGGAAATCGCTTGAATGTAATAAATACGTTGTCGGAGTTGTATATGAACATCACATAATGGTAATAGATTCGTTTCTCACTCGGAAAACAATGTACATTACTTCGCATCATTATCATCAACTTAAGTACATTAATTCAAGAAACGATAAACATTTTGTAGCTATTCAAACAAACTGTTACTTTACAATTGATTTTTCTAAGTATTCTCTTATATCTTCTATCTCTCTTCTCATAAATTGAATATTATCGTTGATAGTTAGGGTTGTTTTTATTTACTCTCGAAGGCAAATGCAGAGAGCAAATGGGCAACTATTCGTGCGCCACCAAACACAGAATGAACTGTTATGTCCCTTGTGCCTCTTATTGCTCTATCTTGCTCACTTTTCAAACCGGAAAAAACAATACATTGTATCGTGGACGCTAGAATAACTGGAGAATGAGCCTGCACAAAGTCACCAATAAAGAAAAGCTATAATCAAGTATACTTATGTAGTTATATAAATCGTATCATGATATATATTCTTTTATCAAATATCCAAATCATGTTTGAATGATTAGTATAATGTATATTTGCAATTTAAGTCATAAAAATAATTATTTTATAAAATGCTTAAAAAAAAGAAAATATTATTAATCTTTATTACGATATTTATTCGTTTATAATAGTCAAATATATTTATATATTAAGTGTAAGTATTAATGAGCAATCTCTCACAGGTTGGATTGTCTAGGAGAGATGGCTAATTAACCATAAGTTCCAGTTGTACAACACATAAAATATTTTTCAAATGTTTTATTTTTTAGTATTATTTCTTTTTTTTAGTCCAAAAATTTCTGTATATTATATTTGTGGTTTACAATAAAATATATTAACATTAATAATATTTGTATATCAGGTCTGTACGCTGTATACCTTTCTGTGATTATTGATTTTACATTTAAAAGAAAAACAAAAGCATTGCTTAACTTATCACCCTCTAAACTACATTTATATATGTAGTAAAGCCTTAGATAGTTAATATTTAAATAATTTTCTTGAACGCATTTTATTAAATATTATGTGAAACTTCCACACACATGGATAATCTATTTGAATAACAAATATTTTGCGCTTAAAGTCTTGTATTATTATGTTGTATTTTATTGTATTTTTTTATTCCCGTTTCAGTCAGCTTCGTGGAGAAATGGCCGTTAATGAATCCATACGATATGGGATTTATTATAGTGACGTATTTTGCATTTATTCTTAAAATAGGACCTATGCTAATGGAGAAGCGTCAACCATTACAGTTGAATAAATTTCTTATAGTATATAACATGGTCAAAGTGATAAATTCGAGCATTTTAGCATTTAAGGTAAATCTAATTATAAAACCAGTTTATTAAAACTTTATAAAAAATAAGTGTCTATTTACATAAAATACGTTGAAAAGTGTTTTCAGATATTTCTGTAAATATTCAAAATTTAATTAAAGAATTAAACTCACAGGGTATAGAAAAATGTTTTACTCAATAATTGTTCGATGGAATTTTAAGAGTTCTTTGTCCGTTTTTCCGTTCACTAAGCTTTGAAATTCTTTTCGCATTTCGAATCTTGAGTCTGTCGTAAACATGTTTCCATAAAAACAAAAATAGACGTTCTAGCAACACCGACTTCAGGGCGACACAATTATTATTTAATTCTGCTAAGACATATTATATTTCATATACATAATTACATATTATATTTGATATGCCACTACCATGCGTTGCATTTAGGGTTACCAGGCCTAAAAATTGGTTAGCATTTAGCTGGAATTACGTTATTTCAGCATGACATACCTTTTATAACGCAAGCGTTGCATGTTACTAAACAACCGCAAAAAACCAAACCTTGCCTAGGCTTGCCTGTAATGAAATGTAATGAGTTTTTAATTTCTTTTGTAACAATTTACTCAACGCCTCTTTTGTGATTTTTGTATCTTTTATTACGAATCAGGACGCTAAAATCTTTACTTCTGGTATAGTGTGACGCTGCACTATAATTCAGCTTATTCAATAAGGTGTATATAAAATAAACACTTGTAATTGGGTTTTCACGAAGTTAGCGTTGTTAAATATGTTTGCTGTTACGCTTGGTTCGCGGCACATTAACCCTTTGACGCGGGCATAAATACCAACTCAGAACACAAGTAAAACAAGTTGCGAAGATACATGAAACGCTTAAACACGCGCGAAAGCCTTTCACTTTAGTGTTCGTGCGGTTTCACGTGTCTTCACGGCGCAAATGTAGATAAATAATGATATGCAAATTTATGAATATTTTTCTTTTAATAAGTAATCTTATAGACTTATCAAAATCCTTATAGAATACATATATAAACAAATGTAAGACTACTTTAAATGTACTTTCCATTACATTATGTTAATTACAATTTAAATGTTACAGTTTCTGTCATACATACTTGATAAAGGATTGTTTCCACGAAAATGTGAATACGATGACCAAACTATGTTCGTAAGTAAAAAAAACTAACTTTTATATAATTGAAACGCTATGTTGGTAATTCTTTATCAAGCCATGAATAAAATTAATGAAAAATTATAATTAAAAGAATGAGTTAAAGATTGAATCTTTATTCGTAAGCGACGGTATCTCTAAATTCAATTTGTCTCGTAAAATGAAGATAATAAAATCAAAAAAACTTTTAATGTTAGAACCTTTTTGAATAAACTATAATATGTTTGGTTTCGAATCATTTCATATTTATATCGATATGCTTATCGAAATACAATCTATATTTTATAAATAATACCTTGAAATATTCCTACAATTAATAAATATTGACACAATATTTTAACCTATAAATTAGTCAGGTACTAATTTATTTAACCTTGTAAATTTTTTTTAAATACTTTTTCTTCTAGGGCTTATAAAAAATATCCTTAATTTTTACTACTTAACATTTTAAATCGAACACACCATGTAAGTGGAATTTACATTTATTTCAGATAATAGCAGTTCTATACTGGAAATACATGGCAACAAAAATCTTGGATCTCGTTGACACGATTGTCTTCGTAGTCCGAAAGAAAAACAACCAAATAACATTTTTACACGTATATCACCATGTCTTCATGGTGCTCGTCACTTGGTGTTCGTTGAAATATGATCCTACGGATCATTGGGCTTTTATGGCAATTGTAAATTGTGTAATACACGTCATCATGTATACATATTACGGTATTTCAGCTTTAGGTCCGAGATACAGGAGGTATCTTTGGTGGAAGAAATACTTGACTATAATGCAACTGGTGAGTCACAAAATGTACTAGTTACCCTATCTTCAAATATTAATCTACCGTCATTAATTAATAAAGTTCCTCTCTTACAGCTGCAATTCGTTTTTATTTTTACTCACGTGGTCATTCAAACCTACACTTCACAGTGCCCTATGAGATCTATTACCTACTGGGTAGGAATATTTAATCTTTCGCTCTTCATATGCCTCTTCGCTGACTTCTATAACAAGAGATACAGAGCCAAACTGAAGGACACATCTTTTGCCTGTACAAGACAGGTTGATGATTAAGTTTCATTAATTTACTTATATCTTTTACGTTTAATGATATTCTAATTAGTATTTTAATTATGTTTATATGTAAATTGTGATAATAAAACCTATCGATATATTGTCTCGTTATTTATTTCGTTCTGTCAACGGCCATTTTATAAAAAAAAGTATATCGAGTCTCATCTAGTAGTCTGTTGACGATATAAATCGCTAACATTTACAGTTGACAAAATTATTTTAAAATGAAATGTAATTTAATATTCATCAGTCAAATTTAAATAATTAAATTGTTCGGGGTATTTTGAGGTTAAATAGGTATTCGTTTAATCTTTAAAACATTCCATTTAGATAACTTTATCAATTTAGCAAAATGTGTAATAAAATATTCGCTTTGAGTTTTGTTTTTATACATTCAACTTTCGTTTTCCAAGCTCATTACGAGACACGGCCTTTATTTGTGTTGAAATTTTCGAACCGAAGAAAATATTTACACCCAATTTTTAGAGGTTTTTTAAAAGGTTGCTACCGAAAAACAATTCAATTTGAACATGAGTAAATATTTTCATAACGATAAATGAAATAAAAAACTATTAAGAGAGAAACAAACTTTCTTCAAAATACGTGACGATCGAGAAATCCTGATATAGCTTTTAGCGAAGAAATTTTGTATTGTATTTTTATTATTTTAGCAATGAGAATAGGATCACAACATTATTTTTCAATGATATAAGAATATACCACGTAAATGCTCATTTGTTTATAACTGTTTTTTGTTCGATCAAAGTTTTCTTTTGCATATTACTCGGAATAATATTGAAGGGATCTTTTTTACAAAACAGTCTTTTTTATACATTTAGGGGAAGGTTGATACTATTGGACCTCTTATTTGTAATATCTGTAAATTACATACCACATCTCATAGGAAGAAAAATAGGACGTTACTAAAAATTTGGAATGACCTCTTTGTTACCGGGAGATGCGCTTCGTTCGATGTGTTATATCGTCCTCTGTTTGCCTTGCTGAATCAAGTAAAATTTAAATGAAATTAAGATTTTTGAAGTCTCCATTATTGGATCGGTCCAATCACCAAACCTAAAACTGGTCCATTGATAGCAATCTGGTCCCTTGTCACTTCTATGTTGACCACATAAATTATTATTATTAACATTATAAGTAACAATACAACATTATTGCAAAAAATCACAAACTTCGTATAATTTGACTCGTGAAATTTGTAACGAAAGGGTGTGGAACGAAACATGATGACACACGTCATCCTTCTGTTATTTCCAAAGACGCGTTGGCGTCAGAGGGGATGACCGAAAGTTTTAAAAAACTATTCAATTTCAGAGATTTTGAAGTAGTTCAATCAAAGCGACGATTCAATGATTGCAATCTTCCCCTATTATTACTTTTAAATAACGATATGTTAGCTCAAAACGGAACTTCAAAATAATTTGGTATGTTAAAGATATTTTCTTTTATTATCTTAGTTTGCCAAATAACCTTTTTATTTTATTTTATCGGGAATAAAGCGAAACGGATTATTGTTACATTATAATAAAATTGAAACCCAAACCCGATTTCGGTAAGCAGATACTGATAAAAAATTATACGAATAAAAATTCAGGTGATTATGCTAATGTATAATACGCCTATACCCGTCTTGTAAAATTACTTGCCCTACATGGCCGTATGCTAATACGCTATTGAATTCCCATTTGACGTCTCCATATGACATTAGACTTAATAGAATTGCTATATGAACTCATTTACTCTGCCTTAGTAGGCAATTATTTTTGTTTTCAAGAGCCTAAATTTATTGAATGTCGAAGTTTCGACATTGATGCTACGTACAAATGGTTATAGCATATTGCTAAATTTTTTGCACATACTGCGCTGTACCTACGCCTGATTCCATCTGCTTTATTTTATAAGAAATAATTTACTTTTTACTTAAACATTATTTCATTTTACATTTCATTATATTAAAACGTGAAATGAATACATGTATTAAGATATTAAAGTATTTCATGACGCTAAAAGAAAAAATGTATTGGTTTTTAAACGAGCTTATTTTAACATAAAAAAAGTGTTCATGTAATGGAATATTCATTTAAAATTTTATTATTACTGGACTTGACAAAATAAATGACATTTTGAAATTTCATCAACTTTTATAAAATGTACCTATTGAACCATTATACCATTTACAATTAAAAAAAATATATTGTACGCAGGTATATGTTTTAAGATATATCGTTTTTCTTTAACTAAATAAAAAAGCACATTAATTAGGTATACCAAAACATCGGTTGTTAAAAAGTAGTTAAAAGTTCAGAAGTCTTCAGATAATTAATATTAAAAATAAATATAAAATTGCGTAGTTGCAACAACTAATAAAATGTTCACCCCTCAGAACTAATTAGAACTCCTTGAAAAATGGAAAATTATTCAATTGTCAAGTTCCTTGACGATGATAAACATTAATTGGAAAAGTTTAAAATTAGTCAATGTAGAAGACAAGTTATTTCAAAAGTGTCGGAAGAAAAGATTTCATTAAAAGTAATAGATATATTCTTACTTCTCATGGCAATATTCTTATTAGTCAATGGCAGGGTTCTTGGGGTTCAAAATATTTTTTGTAAATATATTTAAGAACTATGCCGCTAAAAATAGCTTTAGAAAATATAAAAGCATTCTAATCAGTCTAATAAATACATACAGAAGACTTGTAACACCGGTTTAAAAAAAAGATCAAGTATTATTACACTTTTAGAGTTGTAACATTTTCTACCTAAATCACTCATCTGAAAAAAGAAACCAAGTATATATTTAGTATACTTATTTGTTAATTGATACAAATAACCAATATGCTCTGGAAAACGGTAATGAACGCTCTAAGGTACCACAATGTGCCGGACTACCTACGGCGAACCATTGCCGTTTACTTCGGGCAGAGCGGTGGCCTACCCGACGAGGGAGGGATGGTGTAGGAAGACAATAACGTGTGGTGTTCCACAGGGCTCGGTATTAGGGCCGCTGCTGTGTGTTGCGGTCAGCGTCACCTGCTATCCTAATAATACCCTCGTGTCGGGCCACGACAACTCCTATCGTGAGGTGGAAGAACGTCCATTACCATCGGGTCGACGGTGAAGTACCTGGGACTCGTCCTGGACGACAGGTGGAAGTTCTAAGAGCACTTGGCCCCAAAATTGGTAAATAGCAGCCGGAGCGCTTTTCATAGGCCAACATTGCCGCATTGACGACGACTGAAGTGTCGTTAGCGGTGGAGCCAGCTTTTGATCCGCCACGGGGCGTCGACCCCTAACGTTCAGCTTTCATTGGCAGACTCGGAGTACGCCATAGTAAAGGATGGAGGTAGAGGATGGGAAGGGGCGGCCTACCATCTCGGAGCGTCTTCGTGGTGGGTCGCGTAATCGCGACTGCCACTGGTGAAACTGCCATTGTAACAACCACAAGCGTTCCCGTAGCCCTACCGCCGTGCGGTTGGGCGGAAATTCGGTTTGGTTTTAGTGGGTAGGCCGGAGCCTTCTACTCCGATCCCACATACCCGTCCCGGTCCATGCATTTCCTCCCCGAAAGCAAAAAAAGGTCACTATAACTCATAAATTATTATCTATACCTACACAAGTATATCATTTTATTTATACATGTACAAGAACAATTCTCGTATTTTATTTGATCGCATTTGATTAATAGAAAATCTATTGAAATACTCACATCAAAAGTAAAAAATGTTTACTCTTAACTTTCTCTTTTATATAAAGTATTGTTTCTATTCATTGTAATAATCCCTCGTTTAAATGTACATACCTACCTCGTTATTTAGAACACAAAAAATACTGAACACGTATAAGGCGCCTCATACACCTATAATAATATTGAACAATATATCTGATTTCACAATATTATTAGCGTGTAGGGATAGTATTGAAACATTGCGCAATGATTGAACAACTTTTGTCTTGGCTTAACATTGCACAATATTTTTCATTCCAGTTTTTGGAGTCTTTCGGTCAATCACGTTGTAATGTATAGTCGTATTGTAAAATTCCCGTGGCTAAATAACGCATAGTTGTAGATTATCGTTGATAAATTGAAATCGCTTCCCTCGTAACTGTGTTATTTTTTCTTTATCAAAGGGTTTGCTAATGGTAACTATTCTTCGAACTTGGCAATATCCATTCTCATGTAATTTTTAAAATCGATTTCTTCAGTTAAAGCTAAATCCTTTCGTGAGTATAGATTGGCCTTTTTTTCAACCATTTTTAAAATTATATATAGGTTTCTTTTTTAAAATATTATTACTGTGCAAAATTATTGTAGGTGTATGGGACGCCTAATTTACCAATTATACAATATTAAATATAAATTTAAAAAACATTTAATAGTTTTTAATTGCCTTACTCTCGGAATGCGTATAAAAAAATATTTTGGCAATTGTATGTTATGAAGGAATTAAATTCTGAAGAGCCGAGATGGCCCAGTGGTTAGAACGCGTGCATCTTAACCGATGATTTCGGGTTCAAACCCAGGCAGGCACCACTGAATTTTCATGTGCTTAATTTGTGTTTATAATTCATCTCGTGCTCGGCGGTGAAGGAAAACATCGTGAGGAAACCTGCATGTGTCTAATTTCAACGAAATTCTGCCACATGTGTATTCCACCAACCCGCATTGGAGCAGCGTGGTGGAATATGCTCCATACCTTCTCCTCAACGGGAGAGGAGGTCTTAGCCCAGCAGTGGGAAATTTACAGGCTGATTATGTTTTTATGTAAATTCTGAAAAAGTCATAGTTTTTAATAAATGATCGACATTTAAATCTTACATAGTTTAATGACGCCTTAGTTATTTGTGACGGTAACTACCTATGTGCTCAATTTTTTTTTTACGGAAGTAATGTGTTTATCATACAAAAAGTAAAATCTAACATTGTTAATATCACATTAGGGGTCCTCTGTCCTATATACAAGGGTGAATCAAAAAAGTAGTTCGTCATATCGATATAAAAATATGTATGTTTTCGTAATAAATATGTAAAAGTTTTAAATGGTTATGTATATTTTAAAGGTTATAAATATTATCATTTTATAATATAAACTAATGTAGGTTGGTTCCCGTTTGCATAACTACCTCTAAATTATTATTAATGTTGTCATTAATTAATTGAACTTCGCACAGAAATTTCCAGTTTTAAGGGAACAAAAACTTGATAAACAGAGCTAACCAGACTACCAACTGCAATTAAACGAGGAAATATTATCTTAACGACTTAAGGCCAGGACTCTATCAGCCTTTGAGGTCCCAAGAAAGCAAACTTCAGTAATACGATCAACGATTTGTTGGGGTTGGAATATTAAATTAGATTGAAACGGTCATTTATTTGCCTTTTGAGTAACTTTTATGAGGCTTAATTTGAATGTCTGGAATCATTTATTACAACATTAGTGAATTTTAAGGTTTCTTCAGTATTATTAGATACATTAGAAAAATAAAGTTTCGATTTTATTAAAGCCAAAGAGTAAAAAAATAATATACATATTTTTCTAGTGTTTATGGTGGTTTTATTTGGAATTGTAGTCAATAAAATTTCCTGGGGATAACTAGGAATTACGGTAAAAACAACAGAATAATTTGTAAATCTGCCATACTACAGTTATAGCCTATTCCAATGGAAGTAAGAAAAAAGATAAATAAACCTTAGATTTACGTATTTCATTCGCTTTGCTAATAACTCAGCTATATTATGCATTACGAACAGTTTATGGCTAATATATCTTTATTTATAATACAACACCATTACACTTAACCACCTATTTCCACTTTAAATTTACTTCCTAAATTCCGATAAGTTTCGTCGACGTTCAAAACGCCATTTTTTCGCAAATTCATAGTGAATATCATAGATTAATCAAGCTCGACCAATGATATCGAGTCAATTTGCTGTCAAATGTTGTTTATTTGGTTTTTTTTTTTTTGTTATGGTTGGAATAGAGTATAGCTAGGCGTTTTATGGGGCCATTATTTTTATTTTCGAACATATGCTATGATTTTGGCGGCCCCTGTTTGCCTGCGCCAGGCTAGATCTTACAACTAGACCTTAAAGCCTAGAGTTGTTTTTGTCTTTTTTAAGTTTTCATTACAATACAAAGAAAAAGTTATAATTTAATACATTTTTTTCGGAAATGGAAATCGGCTACATTTTCTAATTCACCCTTCGAAGGAGTTCTAAGTTATACAAATTTTGCGCTAGTAAAGCCACAAGTTCAGCTATTTCCAAAAAATGAAGAGGAGAAGAATTCGATAACTAAGTAGAAACTGTCGAACCAAAGCTTCCGAAACTTTCTTGCCAATCCCATTTCAAACTATTTAAAATTATTTTTATAATAAAAGTAATAACTTTTGTCCTTAGTTTATATACTCGGCTCCGTCATTTCATTCAAGGCTTTGAGCTTGTCCCATCATGCTACTCCAATGCCGATGGGTAGGCCCAGGATTCTAAGGCCTTTAATTTAAGGCCAAGCACGAGGTGAATCATAAACATGAATTACCACTTGAAAATTCATAAAAATTTAGTTGCTTATGGGTGGGTATGGACCCGTGCATTATAACCTCAGGCACAAGGGACACAACATCTTAGTTTCCACAGTTGATGACGCATTGGCAATGTAATAAATGGTTATTTTTACGGCGCAATTTTTTATTGGTAATGGTAATTACTTACCATCAGATTGCAAAGGAAAAAGGCAAAAAAGGACGAGAGTCCACCTACCTGTAAAATAAAGTTTGTACCCACAAGCTTTGGTTAAGATTCACATTTCGTAACTACTAGGCATGTGAGGCAAATAATTTCGAAAATAGATATTTAATTTTAATTTTTTTTAAGGAAATTGGAAAAAAATAAAACAGTACTCATTGGTCAAATGTTTATAGCACACACTTAGTCTATGTAATGTTTGGAAGGTCCCCAATCCACCAAAACACTAAACTATTTTCAGCATTAGATGAATATTTCATATCACTATTTATGGATACATCTTTATCCAAACTTGCTACATTGTCATTATCCATCACACTATCTTCAAGTGCTGATACAGGATCGTTGAAATGGTACTGGCCTGAGCCTGTGGCTAAAATAGGCCTCAGTGGATGAATTGAGATACTGTTGCAACAATCATTGTGTAAAGGAAACTGAAAGGGAAAAATATATTTGAGTTATTTACTTTAAAACTATACAAGGATAGAGAAAATTGAATATTAAATTAATAAAAAAATATTGCATTTTATACTTTGAGTTCTTTTCCATACAAAGACTTATAAATAGAAAATGAAACATTTAGTTACACTTACACCACACTTAAAAAAATTAAGCAAAAATAACATTTTTTTATTTAAATGTTAATTGTACAATAATACTAATAGTCTGATCAAGTTAGCCCATAATATAGATGTACCTTTGTATACATTTCCAAAATTGGGAAAATCACATTAATGTTTAATATACCATTATAATGACATATTAATTTTATTCTCTAGTGCAGCAAAAAATTTATGCAAGATCAAGTGTTTTTATTTTTATCAAAATGGTTATTATTATGATAAAAATAGCATTGGCAAAAATTGTAGATCATGCAATTATCAACAAAGAAAATAAACTGGACTATATGTCTACAATATATGTTTATTATTATGTTTAATATTTTTAAATAAAACTAATATGATCTACTAGTGAATCACTTTTATATATTACCAGGCTGTGTTAGCATGTAGTATGTCACTTTCAGGTATTGTTATTTATTATATTAGTGTATGTGCCACTAAAAAACCAACAAGTAATTGCATGTAGTTCCAATGATCTATACAACTCACCCTAAATGTTGCATTATCCTTTGAAACTTCAGTAACATCAACACTTTCACTCCAATTAACTGAGTCAATATCCCATACTTTGATGACACCATCAGTCCCTCCAGTAACTAAATATTTACCACAAGGTGACACATCAAAATATATTCTTTGGTTTGTATCCACAACTCTACTAAGGATGTTGAGTGGCCTTCTGTAGTACCGAATATCCCATACAAGTAGTCTATGGTCTTTTCTAGCACCAGAAACTAATTTAAGACCATCTGGAGTAAATTTTATGTGAGTTACTCCACCTGATAACAAAAATGTTACATAGTAAATATCATCAAAATTAATTTTAATCAGTAGCAGAAGATTAACAAATAATCATAATAAATAAATAACTGTGTCAGAACAAGTAGCTTAACTGGTTGGGCTAGATATATTATTGGCAAAGCTTTATAAATTTTCCAAGTTACTTGAAATTCTGCATTCATTTGGTACACAATGCAAACAGTGAAAACTGACTATTTCACTTTTACAATTTTAACTATTATTAATAAATAGAAAAACTTTATTATTTAATATAAGTGAAATCAAAATAATTGTATTTAACTATATGAGTAACTTACTTTTAATTTTTATTATATATTAAACAATTTATATTTAAAACTAGATGAACCTACAGCTCCACCCATTTGGAATTCAGTTTGTGACTATCCATTTACACTCTTAATCCCCAAAATAAGCCCTCAAAGGCTAAAAGAAGTACTTCGGAAAATTGATGATCATAAGTTTAACAGTGAAAGTTTAACATAAAGAGTTACTTTTGCTTTCATACTATAAGTACAGATTAATAAGTATTTTTAAATGAAACACAATTACCAGTATGCCCATGCATTTTTCCTATGCTTTTATAATTCCCTGATTCACTCATGTTGAAAAGACTGATAGTAGTATTCCATGAACCTATAGCTAGTAGATTTCTATCTGTAACCAGACAAGAAGCTGGTGAATTAATCTTGTGTTCTCCAAAGTCTCTGCCGGGTCTAGAAATAAAATAATTCCTTATTCAATATTAATAATTAAAAAACTAATAAAATTTATGTTCTCTAAATAAAAAATTATCATTTATTGGCCAACAAAAATTTAATAATAATACCTATCAACATCAAAAGTGCGCAAGAATTTTTTATATCCTGCAACAATTTTAGTGCCTTCTGGATTAAATGTGACAGATAAAGCTGGTTCCATCTCATCAACTGCATTGAAGCCGCGGTATGAACCTCTAAGAGATCCATCAAAAGCATCCCACATCTGCACTGGGGCATTTTGTCTCGTTGTTAACCAGCTAATAAAATGTAAAATATTTAATAATTTAGGTATTTTCCAATAATACAGGCAATGGCTTAAAAATTTGTTGTTAGTTTTACATTTAAATAACATATTAGATATCATACCAGCAAGTTTCAGGGACATTACTATTCATTCCAGGGTACCAACAGAAGTCATACACTAGTCCAGCTTCTTTGACATGAATTACTGAATCTAAAACATCTATTTTTCTTTCGGGATTGACAGAACCAAAGTATAGATCTTTAGGAAGTTCTGTTACATGAACACCATCGTTATTTACTACAGTTAAACAACATGTTCCATCTGGAGACCATTTGCATCCACGTAAATAAGGTTGTATATTATTCTTAGCATTATAGGAACGAGACCAAGAAGAGTTGCATAGTTCTAATAAAGTTTTACTTGAAAATAACTTTGGGTACTGATATAATTCGGCTTCAGTAGCTACATTTGTTTCAATATTTGTGTCATCGTTTTGATTAATTTCAGATTCATTGGGAAGAGCTAAGTCTGCATCTATGTCCATTATGATTTTTCTATTACAATATTATAAATAAGAAATGCATTATATACACGATATAAAAGCAATAACTACTAAATATTTTTTAAGCTGTTAAAATCCATTTATATGTTAACTATAACTGTTAACATTTATGAACAAAACACTAATTTAAAAAACATGTTAATTGATTTAATTGTATTTGTAATTTGTATTATCAAACTTCAAAGTCAAAAATCTCATTTTTTCTCTTATATCTAAATAGGCAAACGCTTAACCATACAGCCTCAAGCAAATGAAAAATCTGAAATATTCTCTATATATTTGATTCTCTTATATAATTCTCCTTATCCTTTTTTTAAATATAACACAGAAAAATATTATGAATAATAATTTAACTTTAATATAATAAAGATGATGTTTTAAAATTGAAGTTAGCAAGAGTATTTTTCGCATTACCTTCAACATCAATCCTTTTTTATTTTACCTAGTATAATGAGAACTCCATTATATGCAAAATTATATGATTATATGATATATTATTTCTTTACAATTCTTCTAAAATACAAGGACCATTTCACATAGTGAAAAATTTATGGTCGATATGAAATAATTAAAAAATACCTTTTCTAAATAAAATTTGAGAAGACGGTTTAATGAGCGCAATTTTTTTCAAGGCAATTCAAAAGCTTCATAACGTAGCTTTAAAATGCAGTAATAGTTTTTAGATTTTACCTATATAAGTGATCTGAACTATTTTTTATTTTTATTTAAATAGGCGATAGCCAATAATTAGCTTTTGGCAAGTAACGTGGTTTACAGTACTCTTTGTTGTTATATTAGAGAACTGAAATGAAATGCAATAACGTAATTTTCCCAACTAAAAATGCATATTTTGTAATGTAATAATATACTATATTAAATATATTTATCGATCTAGAGAATGTGTAGTATTGGCTTTACTTAGATATCGTTTTGTTACATCAGCAGCAGTCAGCTGGTTATATGTCATTTTCTGTCAATGACATTTAATCAATCGTTGTTTATCATTCGTTCAGTTTAGACGTCAGGCATTTTATATACGGGAAAACTACGTAATATAATGAAACTAGCAATGAATAATAGCAACAAATCTAAACGTAAAGTACTGTCAAATTAAACTAAATATTTCTGACACCGACCTTTACAAACAGTATTCTACGAACAATACGATGTCATTCGCTCGCGAAATATTTTGTAAATACATTGAGTGCTAATTTCTTTAAGAGCTTAACGAACCTTTTCATTATGCTTACGAAAATTTTGCAGATGAAACTTAGATTGTTCAGTCGTGGTTTTCGTTTTGCCACCGGCAGCGGAAAATTTTATAAAAAGATGGACTTTTCGGATCCGCCTGCTAAGGCGTCATTATGCTGCGAGGAATCTGTTGAAGGTGCTCCTCCTACGTATGCTATGTACGAGGCTTTAAAAGACTCGTGTCAGAATAATGCTACCTACTTTCATCCTGATGATAGTGAAAATGGACAGCGGCTTTACCAAGGATTTATGACTCTGATTGATCACATAGATACTGTTTGGCCTCTCGTTGATCACGTTCGTAAGGTATGTAAACATCATGCGCATTATTCTTCAACTTTTAAAACAGAACAATTGAATAATTGTTCTAATTAAAATAGGGTAAATTTAATACTATTATTTTGCGATAAAAATTAAAGGCATCAAGCCATAGGTAGGTAATAATGATTGCAAATATGGTGGCCTTCATTAAATTTATATATTGTTGCTTAAACTTTGTTAATTTTATGTCTGTTTAAGACATATGTTATCATTATCTGTGTAGGTTATTACAAGTTTTTTATGGTTAATTGAAAGAATTTCCATTGTGTTGTAAATGTTTCGTTGAAACAGAAGGACAGTTAAAGTACATTATAAATATAATTTCACTGTACTATATTTATCCCCTTGGATAACAGTTACTATATATTACATATTATACAAAATATACATGAATTATGAATTGATATGATCAATCCTAAATTGGGTTTTGGGCATACTGATTATATTAGGTAATTTATTAGAAACACTAAATAACAACTATTTTAACTGTTCATTGGTCATCAGCATATATTTAAGTAATACTTTTTCCCATTCATTATCATAACATATAGAGCTGTTTTCACTATAAATTTATATATAATATTTTTACCACCCTGATCTGTAAGCATACGATTGTTTGATAAATATTAATAATTTATATTAAGGAAGCCAGTGTACATAACTTCTCTATGATTTGATTTATATTTTGCGACCATTTGAAAAAATATTTTTTTATAAAATCATTCCCTTTTTTCTCAAATGAAATATAAATATAAACTGTAAAACCAGGCCCATGAGAAAACTTATATTTTTATGACAAACGCCTGTAATAATGACAAGTCTTGTATGTCTGCTTGGTTAATCTTGTTTATATTTTGATACTGACATAAGCAAATGATTTATAACCCACCAATTTTTTTTTACAAATTTACATAATAACCCTAAGATGCAATAGCTTAGCACACCTTAATTTAAATTAGTAAATTAAATAATTAAGGGTCATCCATTAATCACGTAATATTTTAGCAACATCTTAGAAAGGGAATGTTTCTCGATCTAGCGATCAATTGTCCCGTCAGGATGCGTGAAAGAATAGAAGCAATGCCCCGTTTTAAGGAATTACTAATATTCTGATTTCATCATACATTTAAGCTTTAAGCTTATGCTAGGAGTGCGGATAATAGTCCATGGATCAGGATCGAACCTACGGCTTCGCGAGGCGGCCCGTAAATGTATGCGCTATTGGCGCTTAAGACTAACATTGTTTGGACTGACTTGAATCATTAAGTTGCCTGTGGCCTAAATTTAGATGTACCGTAACATTTTTCTTTGTACAGTCCACACCGCTGGCACATCCTTCTTACAGACTTGAGGCTGACGATTATTCTTAGTGGGAAAATTGTTAGGCAACGTCGAGTCACGTGCCGCTTTAGAAATTGAGCGTTCAAAAAAAATACACGTGATATCTCACTACATCCCCGTTTTTTAATGTTTCGTGATTTTTTCCAAATCCTCTACCCACTTTTTTGAGGCTCACGTTATTAATAAACGATCCCTTAATAGTAACTAACTACTGTTAACTAATTTATTTGACTAGATTGATTAATATTTCGTATTTATATGAACTTTAATCCCTATTGTTACGAAACATGATCAAATCGAAAACCGATATGCTCGCCAGCTCTAATCATTTGCAAAAAAATAACTTTTGGCAATGAAATTATGTATTCCTACATCAAATTACATATCAATTTATTCCTGGTACCTAGCCTATTTGAGAATAATATTAAAATTATACGGACTTTACACAAAAAATGTAATTCGGAATTGACACATAATTAATAATTAATTTATGAAAAATTTATAAGAATAATCTCAATAAAACAAACAAAACACCTTCGACATTTACGATTATTTGATTTGTTTTCATGTATAGGTACTTATTATATACTTATAGATACTTGATTTTCCCAAAATTATCTTTGGCATCATTACGAACCGTACAACAAATAAAGCAAATTATTCAATAATTTATTATTATCAACGCGGCTTAAATATTCTTAACTATTTTAAAATAAATTTTAGATTATTCCCAATTATTTCAATTTCTTTAATAGTATACATGCATTCAATTCTTAGTTTAATCTATATATATATAACATAACAAGTACTCACTGACTGATTCATCATCGCCGAGCTTTAAAATATCAAAATTAGAGCCTTGAAAATTGGTAAGTAGGATCGTTTTGTTGAGTAGACACCTACTAAGAAAGGAATTTTGGAAATTCAACCCCTAAGGGAGTGTAATAGGGGTTGAACGTTAGTATGGAAGTCCATCGTTTTTTAAGTTAGAAACATGAAACTTTATTTTTGAGATTCTGATAAAAAAGGAGTAGATACGTATTCAAGCGTTTCTGGATATTCTAACCCTAAAGGGATGAAAAAAGTTTTGAAAGTTTGTATGGGACTCAGCCATTTTTTTAAGTTAGAAACATGAAATTTTATTTTTGGGGTAATGATTAGAAATGTATTTAAGCGATTCTGAATATTCTACCTCTAAGGGGGTGAAATACGAGTTGAAAGTTAGTATGGAAGTCCGTCGTTATTTGAGGTAGAAACATGAAACTTTATTTTTGGGATAATGATTAGAAATAAGTAGATATGTATTTAAGCGTTTCTGGATATTCTAGCCCCAAGGGATGAAAAAGGGGTTGCCATTTCGTATATAGGTTAGTCTTAAAGTCCTTAATTTTTTAAGTTAAAAGATTGGCGTACCAATAATTTTACTGAGGGATTTAAGACCTCCAAAATTATGCAACGGCACCAGACTAATAGGAACGACACTCCTTCGTAATGTCATAGAAGCTACAGTTATCACTGAATGATGGATGAATGCGAAACAGTGTATATTCCACAAATATCTTAGATATCCTCGGAATACCTTATTGAGTGCAAAAGAGTACGGTTCGCGCTTAAAGTCTGTTTCGCCATGACAATTGTTAAAGCTCAAGGTCAAATTTTTAATATGGCCGGAGTAGACCTAAGAGAAGACTGTTTTTCGCAAGGAAAGTTCTAAATAGCCTGTTCGAAGGTGTGATTTACGAGCAGTCTGGTGGATCTAGCCCACGAAAGTTGAACCACATGTGGTTTACAAAGAGGTATTAAATTAACGTAATATTTTAAGTCTTATTAGTATGTTAATTTATTTATAACCAATTTCCACGCGAGCAAAGCCGCGGGCAACAGCTAGTGGCATATATAGTGATTGCAATATAACATAGATGTCTCAATGTCGCGAAAGGTATCTATATCGTGTTTTCTTCTGGCATAATTTTTTTTGTCCTATTTGAAAAGCAAGTTTAAAAGATAATTTACAAAAAAAAACAATTATTAAATTTATAAATATTGAGAACAAAAAAAGGTCAATCTCGTGTTTAAGCAGCCTGCCCTGATTTGAATTTTGATTGTTCATCACTGTCCACAGATAAGTTTGACACGTGTTTAATGTTATTCCTTTACATGCAATCAATTACGTCTTTATGTTTATGATAGTAAATAATTCTGTACAATATAATGTGCTAATTATTAATATTTATTGCTTTTGAGACATTAGTCATGGATCCAAGCCTTTGTAATAATTATTTTATTAGTAATATTATATTTTGTTATTAATATATTATAATTTATCGTGCTTTAACTGCCTCGTTAGCTAAGTAGCTAGCTTTTAATATTTTTCGGGGTCTTAGGTTAATTGTAGTTGTTCCCACAAACTGTGAATTCTATTGTTCTGACATAAGCTCTAAATTAAAGTAAAAACAATGTCTCATTCGTACATGTAGAATCATTACTATTATACGGTAAAATTAACAAATATTAGGTTTCTTCGTTATCTTTACGGCTGTTACGGGCTGCACTTATAACGAAAAAGGAGTGCCAAACAATGTTCTGATTATAATTAAAGCCTCATCTCTTATTTTACTCATCCAGATAACCCCTGCTATCAATCTTATACAGGCGTATTGCTAAGATTACGACCCAAACATTGTCTAGACAAACTTTTTTAAATACCACGTGCACATACGTAATCTTTACAGAAAGATGATTTTGATTGAAAAAATTACTAAGAAATCTAATTAAAAATTTTGTTCAGAAATATTCTTACTGCATAAACTTATAACATGAATTACATAGTTTTATTTAGTAATATTTTATTATGAGTGTAGACAAAAAAACTTAGTGATTATTATTATAAAATATTCCCATTATGATAAGTTTCAAGGCCGTCATTGACAATATTATACTTTTATGGGTTGTATACAAGTATATTTCTATAAATAGGTCATTATGTCAAAGTAGTTAATAAGGTAGTTAGATATCATTTAGAAGCGAATATTCGATCAGCGGTTGTAATATTGCTAAATCTGTTTATATTAATGAATATTTCGGAGTAAAACTCGAATGATTACGTCAGACGTAGAGTTTAGAGGTCAATTAAAATAGGTATTTAAAAAAAACTTAGTGTAAAAAGATTTTTCTTAAATTTAAATGAATTTTTTAAGCATAAATATAGTGTATTATTATCATTATAAATTTATAAGTCTTGCTTAATTATTATCCACACTAACGTTATAAATGCGAAAATAACTCTGACTGTCTGTATTTTAACTTCAATTCTAGTTTTTTCGATCTTGCTAATATCCACAAGGAGGTAATATAAATCTTACGGTAGGTACAATATTTTGTAATATTTAAAGTTATTTATAGGTAAGCTACGACACATTACAGTTTTATATGATATTGCTTTATAAGTATAAACCGAGCTGAGCGCGTTTCCCCCACGTGAAGTGGGGCGTTTGTGGTACTCGCCGATGTCCAGGAGACCTAGTGCGCCCTAGTACATAGTAATATTTTACAACTTCTACAATTTGACCCAAAGGATTTATAGTCTGTACTTGTTTGATTTTGCGCAGCCTTGTAAGCAAATATATTTTAGTTTTACTAGGAGATGGTTCTAAGTCAATCAGGCTTAATTTGTACTACTATAAACTATATTAATAGCACTTTGCATTTTGAAAATTAGTTCATACTGATTACATACAACACGAAGTCATGTGCATATTTACTGCTAAATACATTTGATACTGTTTTCTGTTATTTCTCGCGTTCCAATATTGAATATTTGTGTTCCAATATTGATATCAATGTATTTTTTGTATTTATAATTAATGTTTTTAAATATTTTTTCAATTGCAGGTAGCACCTTCATACGACTTCGATGCCAAGGCTCCGGGAAATGGATATCGGAGTTTCGTTTCGGTTGTTGACTCTTGTGTTTTGCACGGACTTAAACTGAGTCGACAAGTATGTACTGGACGAGACGCGCTGCTCTTTCGTAAAGGTTACTTTGTAAAGTGAGTGATTTTTTAATTTTTTTTTCTTAATAATATATTTGAAGCGTCAATAGCGCTATGGTTTACGTGCCGCCTAACGATGTCAATGGCAGGTTCGACCTTATAATAAATATAATATTGGACAACATCACATATAACCTGATACCTTGGGCTATTGTAGTCCCTACTCATAACACAAGCTTTAAACCCAATTGGAGGGTAAATAGGAATATTAATAATTGCATAAAATGGGGCATTGCTACTTTATATATTAGAACGTCAAGGTTTTTGTTTGTTAGTATTTTAAAGGTATTATTTTGGTAGCTTTATTTAAATAATAATTATTAAGTAATATGATAATCACAACTTATTTAAACCGAATGTTTGTCGACTCGACCGAATACGAATGACCGAAATATGAATGCGGAACTTTCAGTTAAGATGCGCGTTTTCTATTTACTCTATTAACATATAATTTTTGTAAATACAATAACAGTACGTTTTCAAATAAAGAAAATAAATAAATTCGTTATTTAAGAAGCGTATTGTAGTATTCGGTAATCGGTCGGATACTGAACAAAAATCGAATACCATATGTTAGCCAAATTCTTTGTAACTCCAATTAATAGCCTATCACAGGCCATTGAGACTACTTTCGTAACGTATACAACGCTGCTTAAGTACTTCCATTCAAATATCGAATGCTCGTATTGAACGATCAAATGTGTATTCATTATACGTGAAGTATAATAATTTGAGTCACATCAATTAAAAACAATCTAAGCAATAATAAAACTAGAATTAAAAATAATTTTGATATTACTTTACGTTACTTAAAAGTTTTAAGGGTATTGTATGTTTATATAATAATTGCTATTGTTATATAAGTATTTACAACACCGAATTTAACCGAAAATTACTTAGGAAGTTAAGAATATATTCATATTTTCTTACTAGATCGGCTCACATTAGTTACAGAAGCTTAGAGAATATACCTTCTAAAATATAGGAGACAATAAATGTCATACTAACATATAATCTATACATATAATAAAATTGGAGTGTCTGAGAGAGTTTGTAATATTAAAATAACCGCGTTTTGCTAAATGCATATGTATGTTTACATGGTACATATACCTAAATATTTTTTTTTACAATTTTTGTCTCTCTGTTTGTTCCGGCTAATCTCTGGAACGGCTGGACCGATTTTGACGGGTCTTTCACTGGCAGATAGCCGATGTAATAAGGAGTAACTTAGGCTACTTTTATTTTACAATTATATGTGAAATAATAATAAAGTCACGCTTTTTTATTAAATTTAAACGCGCACGAAGTCGCGGGCACAGCTAGTAAAAAATAAAATTCCTCAGATGTTTTATCGTTGCTTAATAACAAATTTAAATAAAACCATAAATAGATAAGGCTTATTACACAATGAGAATATATATGATAAAAAAAGCGTGTTCGTGCTCGTGGATTTCGATACATGACCTATTAATTGAATGATGGACATATAGTTGATGACAATGGATTTTATTTAAGAACAACAGTAACTACTGAATTTATAGCCGGTTCTTCTCTGTAGAATCTAAACTCCGATCAGTTTTACATGACAAAAAAATGTTTCGTACGAGCAATTTAAATATAGAATTTGGAATTTGATTAAATTGTATGCTTGCGATTGATTCAAAATCTGGGATACATGTTAATCGATAAACAAAAACTAGTGTGAAAATTCAAAACTACCATACTGGGACAGCATTCCATTCTTAAAGACGAAATAAATACGAAAAGTTAATTAATTCCGCTAAAAAAGTTCCACTATGTGTGTTTTGATACTAATTATTTATATTTGAACAAAAATAGGCGTCGGCTCAGCAAAAACTGTGAATTCCAACTTCATTTTGTCTATATTTACCGACAATTAAACTATAAAATACATACAATTGTTATTGAAATGTTCACGTCTATACTGATATACTAATATTATAAATGCGAAGGCAACTTTCTGTTTCTCTTTCACGGACAAACCACTGAACCGAATTTGATTAAATTTGGTATGAATTAGGCTTGAACTCCATGGACAAACTTTTTTATGCTTAACACCTGAGGAAGAACGTACCAAGCGCAAGCTAAGATGAGCGTGACAAATTGTTACCTAATATCCGTTATTTCTGAACTCGATGCCATACAAGCCACGGACTACAAGAAAGATAGATAAGCTGGTTCTTTTATAAGTTCAAAATCACATTTAGACCATTTTATTGTTAGTGGTCACGATAGACATTGGCTTTAAGTAAAATTATCCACTCTCCAATGCGCCACCAACCTCAAAAACTAACTTTATCCCTTATACCTTAAGTTACACAGGCTCTAACCCTTTAAACAAAACCACAAATATACTAAGTATTGTTGTTTAGTGGCAAAATATCTGATGAATGATACGGAACTAGACACGTTTACAAAGTCCTACCAAATGCACGAATAGTCTAAAATCGCTCCATATTTAAAACGTTTTTAATAAATAACTTTTTATATTACAATATAGTGATAACTATACTAAATTATGTAAATGTCATTTAGGTACAATATTAATGTAAATGTTTTTAAAACACTCAAAATATCTTACAAACAACGGAGAGCAGAATTGCTTTGTCAAAGCGAAATTAATGACGCGGGTTTTACGTCTCTTGAACGCTATTATGGTCGGCTTAAATGGGAACTATTTTTCAGGGGAAAGTATTGTACAGCCGAGGAAAAGCTGGTAAATTGTAGACCCATTTTGGTATATTATTCGACATATAATTTTGAACCCTCGATGTGGTAGACTTCTGAAATACAGCGAAAGAAAATCAACTCATAAACTGTTGGGTAACGTCTCGCGACTGTTTTATACTAAACAATTTGGGTTTTACTTTAAAAAAATATATTATAATTATAACAGTGTAAAGATTTAAATAGGAAATTTAAAAATTAAAGTTCTAAAGCGCAGTATATTATCATATATTTTACTTTATATTAGAAATACACCAATTTAAACGTTTGCCTGTAATTAAAAGAAAATAAAAAATGTTCCTTATCAAAATAAGTGCGCTTGCTTTTAAATCCGTTCCTTAAGGCAAAAAATAGACCTAATTTGTATACGAGCAATTTGTCCAGCAATATGAGAATCGCAAATTCCATTCTGTTTATTTTATTATTACTTTCGTACTTGTTCATTTAAAAAGAAGAAAAATATACTTATTACATATGAGACCAAGAAAATATACGAAGACAAATAAAACCCTTATCCCTTAAGCAACATCTTACAGTACTTTTTACATCATTGGAACATTGAAATGGTGGTTGTGGAAAATTTGTGCAAATTATTTGAATGAAAATATCACTAAAATCTCGAATAAACAAAAACGTAGCTAGTATCTTTCGTAATTTATAAAGCTGATTTAAAATAATCGCAAATGATTGTTACACCATAATAATCCCATAACGCAGAACTGTTTGATTCTGTGCCAGAATTTTATTTAAATAGCTGGTATACGCCAACAATCTGAACTAATTGTGGAAAATTAAAAAAAAACACGTATGATTAAACAATACCCACGTAAGTAGGTCACTTGTGATTCGTCCCAGACATTATAAATGTGAAATGACTGCAAATATATGTTTTCTGTTATATCTTACCTAGTAAATGTTATGAGAAGTGGACTTAACGCCAATATTATATTATATTTTCAACTAATAGATTTATATCCCTGGCGATTTTTTCGGAACTAAAAGAAGCCTATCTCGCTCTCGAATCCATAATTTATGGATATAATCCATATATATTTATATTTATCTTGGAAATTTATGGTTACAGAAATAATTAATAATTAAAAACGACCAATATATAAATATTGAATAAAATAAACAGAAACATATATATTCGTTATTAAAATGTATTTTTTGTTATAATGATAATAATATTATATAAAGCAAAGAAGCACATAGTATGTATATGCGCAACCCACTCAAAGTATTAAGAGCGGTGCGGAGAGGGGTCATGACCCCATACGAGAGCGTCATAACGCTTGCCGTTACGGTATACGAGTCGGTCTAACCAACAAGGCTCGCTATTAGATGGTACACATCAAGTACCATACTTTTACATCTATCATATTACTAAGAATAACGACATGTTATTTTTAATTTATATGTACGTCTAATTCGCCTTGCGATTAATTGGTGTACAGAATTACCAGTGACGTATAGATATCGCGTAATGCAAATTATTTCCTTTTCTACGACGTTGACTAATACGAACATAGTAGGATATATGAGATATATATTATTATATAGAAATTTATTGGATTGTGTAACAAACTGCGATTTAATATACTAAAGTAAATATAATTACAAACTGACATGTTATACCTAAAGCAATAAATAAAAATTACATTTCCTAATTGACTAATAAATTCAAGGAATTGGTTTAGTATTCGTTGGCTTACGTGAACATATACATTCAATTGAATAGAACTACTCAGTACCCTGATTCTTTTCGGTATAACACGGAGTTCACTCCGTGCTTATTTCATGAAAACGTGGACTGACAAATTGGCCGCCTGATGGTAAATTGTCACTAACGCCTACATACATTGCCATTGTCATAAATATTAAACATCCCTTACGCCGCCAATCTCAGCAAGTAAGATGTTATATCCCTTGAGAGGCATTAATGACAGACAAGTTTGACACAGTTTTACACACTTTTCACACCGGAATACAAAATACTGAGTATCGCTGTTTGTTTAGCTGTTGATACATGATGAGTGGGTGGTACCTACCGAGAGAGGAATAATCTGTTAGCTCAAACGTGAATGACGTTTCAAAGATCCTTGTAAAAGAATTTACTATGATAAAGTATGCTAAAATGAGATTCTCTTTTAGGGAAGTGGAATCATGTGGCCAGCTTCTAGCGTCCCTGGGAACGTGTTTACATCATCTCCAAACTTTGCTTTCGTGGGCAGCTCCGGGAGAACTGTTTCCTATAGAGCCGCATTCACCCGAGGAATTATTCTCGCAAGCGGACACGATTAATCAGTATTGTTTCTATGGAAGATGTCTTGGGTTTCAGGTTAGTAAGCAATAAGTGTAATAATAAATAAATGGTTTTTTGTATCGATATATTATGCAACTTTGTCGCAATAACTTCGGATTATATACACACTATAATAAATATTCATTCAGATAATACTTTAAATAATTCCTTAGATGGAAACATAAGTAGAATATATTTAAGACTTTTCAAATAAGTAGATACATATGTATCTACTTATGTATGTACTAGAGTAGTACTTAGAATAATATATTATTATATAAAATATTTTAAAGATTATTGTTTACATGATACGAAAATTAGAAATGACTATCAGCTAAATAATATTATAATTACGAATATTTCACGTCTTCACTACTCAACCGATCATCATGAACATTATCCATGCATGATGTCAGAGATACAGAAACGATATAGAACATATATAATTTGACACCTGACCATCCCAACACGCAAAGCGAAGCCGCAGACTGATAGTCCACTATAATCCGTATCGGAACAACCACAGAGTAGAAAATGTTATCTTCCTAGTTCTTTAATCTAGAATCTGTTGTACCTTTATGTTTATTATATCATGGAAAATTATGAATTAAAAGTGCTTGATAAAAATATGTTGTATGGATATATGCACTTAAAATAGTTTTTAAACTACTTTAGTAAAATATATCTGTCGTGTGTTAAATTCCAGTTCCTGCCATCAATGCGTGGTATACTCAAAGGTATATCCATATGCATGGCAGGTTTCTCCGAAGCCTATTACAGCCACGGTAACCTCATCAGTTCCGTGTGGACGGGGGGGCAGTATTTAATAGATCCAGAGATGCGAGCGAGACGCATCGTCAATATCAGTCAGTCTGCGAGTGTTGAATTCTGCAAGGCGTTTTGGTTTCTAGCTGAGAGCGGTGAGGCCTATTTAATTTTTCTTTATTTGTTAATTAAGCTAATTGTTTATAAATAGTGGCCTTTTTCTTGTTTCGTTGCCATACAGTAATAAATTACTCTAATAAATAATTTTAATAAAATTTAAGTTGTGATACAAGAGCGTATAGCTCCCTCCTTAGTAGCTTCTATATTACGATACATGAATAATTTATATTGTTGTTTCTGTGCCCTTCTAATATACTGTAGTAAAATTATTACAGACAGAAGTCTTAATGCAAGGGATGCAAAAATGGTGCCACGCGTTAGGGGGGGACCAGCAGTGTGGCACCCTTTGTAAAGTCTCTTAAAAATATTTTGTGGGGGGGAGGGAAGTCAGAACACTGCTTGTACCCGGACTGTTCGTGTGTGGAATTTACGAACAATATAACGAATGATATATTTTTTATGATAGATAGTATATGGGTATAGGGTATGTTTTTTCAGTCATTACTGTTATTGAAGCACATCAGTATATTAGATCGCTCTCCCAGCCACGAGACTGCCTTTTATATACAGTATTAATTTCATTTTAGTTTATAAATATATTTTTATTTTATTTTTTTGTGTAAATAAACCATACAATATATAATGAAAATAATAATCTATCTTATAAATAAAGCAACACAAGACAAGCCATACGCCTGTACACGATATTATTATCTAAGTACGATCATAATGAAATTGCATAAAAATGCCACTGAATAAAAAATAATCTCATAATAAATAACCTTTAGCCATAAGCGATTCCAATTTGAAATTAAACGAAATTCGAGATAACAAATTCATTCATACGATTTATCTTGATTGTAAATAATAAATTATTACATTAGCGTATAAATATTTATGCGTATGACGCACGCTTAAGTGGCAATATTGAGATTAAATGACTTTATATGAAAATAGAAAATATTTTTCACTACATAGCATTTACGAAGCAGAACAAATATATATTTAATCAAAGCTATAGATTAAATAATAAAATAAGTTCTCTTTAATCTATGTAAAGCTAACAAAATTTCGTATACTACAAGTCATGACTATGGGTATACATGTATACTTTTTTCTTTAAACATAATGTTTTACATTGCAAATTAGCTAAAAACTTAAGTTTATTTATGAGATGAAAATTGTTTTATATCGGTGTCGTATTTTATAGTTTATATAAAGTTAGAAATATAATCTTAATATAATCTTATATCTTAAAAAATCTTTCCAAAAGCTGTTCTAAAATAGAAATTTACAATGATGCTTTAGCAAATTTGGGCCAAACCAATCTAGGCGTTAATAAAATTAATTATTAATAATAATTTATTAATTATCTCTCAGAGATTATGAAGCGCGTTCCGAGTCTAATGTCATCAACGGTGGCTGTTAATAAGATAATAACGTTACCACCGGAGCCTATAGTGATGACTACGAATGAAGGGAAGGAAATGACAATACTACCACCGACCGTTCATATAGGATTACAAGGACTTAATGTTAGACTGATCAGTGTTAATAAGAGAATTGGTATGGTAAGTGTATTCGATTTATGAATTCAATTAAAATTGTCATCTTTTAAAGTAATAATGAGCACAGACCACCACTGTTAAAAATGAGATTTTAGTGATTGTTCAACCATGCGTGGTTGGTGAATATCGTCCAAATTATCTAATTAACAGGTTTCCTCTTGATGTTTACTTTTCAACATAAGGTGAATTTAAAAATAATTAATCAATTGAAAATCTTTTTAAAAACTATAAAATATCTGTTTAATTCAACAAATGAGATAAGATTTTCAAATTTCAATCTGATAATTTCGGTTCATATTAGTTGTTGAAGGTTCCTAAGCGGCATAAAATTTCAAAAAACAAATACTTTCTTTTGCTATTTTATTATGAAATTTACAAGTAAAGAGCTTCATAAAATAGATTTTCCTTATAGATAAGAGGTAAAATTTTATCGATAAGAAGTTTGTTTGATAGTAAATATACTGATCGGAGGTTTCTAAGATTTTCGAAACATATATTTCGCAATACCTTTTATAAGAAATACTAGCTGTTACCCGCGGCTTTGGTCGCGGAGAAAATGAATATATATACAAATTAACTTAAAATTTTACGTTAATGTAAGACCTCTTTGTATACCACATTGGTGTGTATTTCAGCCTTTAGGGTAGAATATTCAGAAACGCTTTAATGCGAATCAATTCAATTTTAATCGGTAGCCCAAAACTAAAATTTCAAGCTTCTAACTTTAAAATGACGGACTCCCAGACTAACCTGTATACGAAATGTCAACACCTATTTTTCCCTTTAGGCGTAAAATATCAAGAAAAGCTTAAATACGTATTTTACTCATTTTTAACCGGTAGCCCAAAAATAAAATTTCATGCTTATAACTTCAAAATTGACGGACTTCCAGGCTAACCTATGTAAGAAATGCCAACCACTAATAAACTCCTTTGAGGTAGAATATCTAGAAACATTTAAATACGTATTTAATCATTTCTAATTAGTATCCCAAAAATAAAGTTTTATGTTTCTATCTTAAAAATAGACGGACTTTTATACTAACTTTCAACCCTTATTTCACCCCCTTAGTGGTAGATTATCTGGATACACTTAAATACGTATCTACTCCTTTTTAATCAGTATCCCAAAAAATAAATTTCATGTTTCTAATTAAAAAAAATACGGACCTTCATACATACTTTCATCCCTTATTTTACCCCTTTGGGAGTAGAATATCCAAATCCGAATACCCGTCTATTTCCGTTTATAAGTGTACAGCCTAAATATAAGTTTTATGCTTCTAGTTCTAAAAATGACAATACTTTCAACAACTTACAAACATTTCATCCCCCTTTTCAACCCTTTACAGCACTTTTTTCCGAATGAAAAGTAGCCTATGTCCTTTCTCAGGCTCTAAACTATTTGTGTACCAAATTTCATTTAAATCGGACCAGTAGATTTGGCGTGAAAGCGAGACAGACAGACAGACAGAGTTACTATGGAATTAATATGGAATTTGGATTAAATATTTTTTTCTAGATAATTAATTTTTGCACCATATAATTTCAGGCCGGCGAAGGTTCTTCAACTCTTCCGCCAGCAGAGGGTATAATATTCCATTGTCACGGCGGTGGCTTCGTGGCTCAGAGTTCGAAGTCCCATGAAACTTATCTCAGGGAATGGGCCTCTAAACTTAACATTCCCATTCTGTCGGTGGACTACAGTCTCGCCCCGCAGGCACCCTTCCCGCGAGCCTTGGAGGAAGTTTTCTTTGCTTATTGCTGGATGATAAATAATTTTAAGGAAATTGGCACAACTGGTAAGAATTTGTTATGTTAATTGTATTAAATCTGCCATTACGGTGCTTAAAAATTTACGGATCCGAACATTTGCATTAATATTTTCCATTTGCATCTCGCTAGTAATGAATTTAAGTCTTTCTACTTACGATTTATTATATATATTAATATACATTATTACAAATACTAATGTTGTTTTATATTCACAGGTAAACGAATAGTATTCGCCGGCGACTCGGCGGGTGCAAATCTGATCGCAGGCTGTACGCTCAAGATCCTAGAAGCCGGCCTCCGTCCGCCTGAGGGTCTGTTCATGGCGTACGCTCCCTTGCTCGTGAGCTTCATCCCGAGCCCGGCCCGACTGCTATGTTTGATGGACCCGCTTCTGCCCTTTGGATTCATGATGAGGTGTCTTAAAGGTAAGGTGAAAGGATATTACATGCCCCTTATTAATAGACGATACCCCCATGTTAAAAGTTTATTATCTGTATTTCATCATTTACGTTACTGCCATTATCATATAATTCGCTTCCCCTTTGCCCATTTATTTGGGATCATTTTGGAACCTGTGCAGAGCACCCTGTACGTTAAATAATTTGACAGACTTACTGTCTAGCTGTCTTTTCGATCACAACCTACCTTGGCAAAGGTTTTGCTGAGTGTTGTTTGTGTAGTTGCTTTTTTTTGTGTCCTGCCCTTATAATGATAATTGAGACTGTTTCGTGCAGTATTGATAGATATACTTAACAAATCATCCCTTGGGCCCTTATACGACATACGTGGGTTAAGATTAATTGAAGGCTTATCAATTTTAATTATCATTAAGATACCATGAAGTTCAAGCTTATCATGTGAATAGTCTTTATTTAATTTCGGTAAAACTGCCAAGATAAGCTACTTATTATGATATTGTAATAAAAAACTTCTCCGAAACGCGCTGCGTCTTCTGATATAAGTTTTATGTATATTGGTTTAGTTTTTTTTTCAGTTAGACATTAGAAAAACCCCTTCCCTTTACAATTCCATGCATAATTATGTTGCGTATTCACAGCATATGCAAGTCCAAACGCAAGAGGCAAAGTGGAGAAACGATCGAGTAAAGAAAATAGTACATCTAATGCCACGACGCCTGTTGAAGGAAACGGCTTTCTTAAAGTTAGTCCATCACAAGGTTAGCTATTAACATATGTTGTTATACCAAACCTGAGCTTTATACGAAACATTATCAATTGTGCTATGAATGGGTAAAATTATATTTCATGATATAGGATGACTGGTGGGCAAATGGGCCACCTGATCGTATATAGCCCATTCATATTAGCGCTTTAAGGAATATGAACAATTCCTTACATCGCCAATGCAATCAATCATGCAAACTAAGATGTTATGTCCCTTGTGCCTGAAGTAACACTGGCTCACTCACCCTTCAAACTGGATGTTAATTCTTGCTGTTTAACGGAAGAATATTTGAGGAGTGGGTGGTATCTACCCAGACGAACCTGCACTAAGCTCTGCCACAAATATACCACAATAGTGCAAGGATCAGGATCGAATCTCGCCATCCCAGTCGTGTAGCTATGATATATGTACATCTTTGAAGGTTAATGGAACAGAAAAAAATATTTCCAAAATTTGTCTTTTGGGGAAGTAGGAAAGCATACAATAAACTAACGAAGAAGGACTCCCACTTTAACGCCATTAAGAAAATACAAAATAACTTTCCAAATCAAGTGAATGCCAAGTGGCAAAGACACGCATATTCTGAGAAAGTCGCTTTGTAATGGGTCGGTCGTCTAACTGGATTGTCTGCTCTGCCGTGTACAGAGGGCGCCAGCGAGGGGCCGTCGTCGTTCGAGGAGGTGTCTCCGTCGGACCTGGCGGAGCTGCAGGCACATAAGTCGGGCTCCGAGCGGCGCCAGTCGTCCGACACCACCATCAGCGCCGCCTCGCTGACGAGCGAGCACACCGCTGCCGGTACGCTACGGGTCACCCACATAATATTAGCAATACCCAATTTTAAGGATTAATATTTTTATTTACCAAATTTCATCAAATTCAACTCAATGGTTTAAGCCGTAAAAGCGTACCAGACAGACAATCGTAGACTGAATATAATATATTTATATAAGTATTATCTTTAATTATTTAAAATATATATATAATAACGCACAATTCATAATTGTTTAAAAGGTATTGATTTACAAACACGTTACAGACATTTAAAAAAAACATGTAATAACCAAGCTAAACTTTTCTTTTTTTACTATGATGATAAAATTAATAGAAAAAAAAAACTTAAGTATTTATTATATTCAAATAGTTATTAGAAAATTAGTCAGTACTTAATTACAAATAATAAGCATGTGTATAAAAATTATGTCGACCTGTTTATCTCACTAGCAAATGTCCCACATGGATGTTATAATTTACAATTGTTTAAATATTCCAATATTTATTTATAGAATTATAATTAAATAGCGATTTTTCTTAAATGTTCAGCAGGTATAACACCAACGGAGGACAAGTCACAACAGTACGTATCAGACTTCCTAGAGCGGTACGTTTTCGACAGCGATACCGATTCCGAGGGGAGGAAGTTTCCAGTCGTTAAACCTAACAAGAACCTACATTCACAGAGGTACCCAATAAAGAGTTTCTTAGTTTGTCTATATTGGACTTCTGTTTTCGTATATTTTTCCATTCAACCTTGACGTGTCTTTTCTTTTTTGTAGATGTAGAACTAACCTAACAAACGAACTAACCTTGGACACTTGTGCTCAAAATGTATTATTTGTTTTATGTTTTAATAGTGTTTCGTTTGGTATTTATATTAATTACTTTTATTAGAATACGACTAGAATTATTGATTTCTTCTTTCTCGTTATATTCTTTCGAAACGAATACAAGTTTTACGTTCTTTTGAGCTAAATGTAATTTAAGTGATGAGTCGAGTAACAAGTCATGCCCACGTTACTCTTATATAAAAATTTATTATTAGAAAATAGTAGTCGCTCACGGCTTCGCTCGCATATCTGGTTTTGAAGCTCACTTTATATCAAATTTCATCAAATTCGTTACTGTGGCTTGACCGTGAAAGCATAGACAATTATTTGACATATATATTTTTTTTCATAATAGTGTCGGTAATTGAAATAAAAACAATATCGTAAATATATATAAGACATTACATAACTCGCAGTGCTTGAGTTGGCCATTCAATGTTACCAACACACACATTTTCCGTGAGGATATAATGGTAATGTTGCTCATTACCAGTACCAATATGCAAGCGCTAGCACTAAATAAATGTAATTACATATCTTTCATCTCTACATATGTCTGTACGCTTAGATCTTTTTAACTACGCAACGGATTTTAAAGCGATTTCCATCAATAAACAGAGTGATTCAAGAGGAGTGTTTACATGTATAATACACGCATTTTATAGCCGAAAACTTCAACTTTCCCACCTGGAAAATCTTCTTTTTATGTTTATTCTTCAATGTAAATGTCGTACATAGACCCTTATCGTATCCGTGTGAAGCCAAAACGGGTTGCGAGGATTAAATAAATCAAAGGGGAATACAAGAAATTTCATGTTCTCCATGAAGAACTCATACTACTCGTATGACAATCCATGACCACGCGGGTGTAGATTGCTAATGAAATGAAAATGTTGATATAGAAATTCTTATTTTCATTAGAGAACCGGAATCTGAAAATTCAAGTACTTTGATAGGTGAACCGCCATTGTTACACGATGGAGAGAACAAAGACCATAAAAAAAGAATAAAGACACGGTAAGTGGATAGTTTGAATATCGAATTGTGTGCAATTATAATATAATCGTTAAAATACTAAACAAGCTATATGTTTTGTGTGTAGATGTATGTTTGGATGTGTGTGTTCATGTGGTTTGTTTGTCGTGTGAGTTTTTCTGCATGGTTTTTGTTAGGTGTATAAAATATACACACGTTACGTGCACACGTAAAGGAAAAGTTAAGCACAATACGAAGGTATATTTAGTTATTTATTCGTTGAATCCGTAGCGGATATTTTGTGTGATTTGTGAGTTCATACAAAAAGTAACAACGAGTTCATTGAGAAAAAACGTATTTACTGTCTAGTAGTCTAGTATTAAAAGGTGGAGTAAGACGCCTTGAGGAAAATTACTTGATTTCAAAGGCATTTTTAATCTCATTAAAGTTATATTTTTATATCTCGATGGATTAAACACAGAAAATCGTGAAGAGTATTTTCTTCTTCTTAATATGAAAATTTATAGCTAGAAATCACAATATACATTCTCATTCAAGTCAGGACGGAAATTAAAAAAATATTGTAACTTGTTTATTGTACTTAATTATCATCTTTCGGAAGCTACTGTATCGCATCCTACTTCAATATGTAAATGTTGATATATTTTCTTCAAATGTATTCACAATCAATACTTGTTTTTACAACGCTTTGCAGATGAATATTGTAAATTCAATAATAGTATATTAATTTATTTCTAGTAGTTGTTCAAGTGGCTATGTGTGATGTACATGACATAGTATCTATGTTGGCTTGATATACTTTTAAATTCTTGTCTTAGTATAAGTGAAGCAGCAACGGGCCTAATGGGTGCGATGTCGTCCCGCCTGGCATTTATCACGGGTTCAAATAATATAAGACCGTCCCAGGAAGAGTAAGTACTTGATTAAAATGACAAAAATAATTTATTTGCCTGTAATTTGTAATTAATTAAAAGGTAATAATGTGTATTATTGCTATTATATTCGCTCAAGAGTAGTTTTGGGATTTAGCAATTTTTTCATTGTTTTTTTTTTTTTTTAATCTTTAATTCACAGAGTTAATTGTTATTAACAATTTCAAGTACACTAGACTACTACACTAGATTGAATAGGTAACTATTATGTCATCTATAACCGTTGAAAAGATCCAGATTTTTTTTTTTTTAATTGAATACTTAAAAAATCTTTCGTCACACTTTTGAGATTTGTTTGTTTTATTACTTTTTTTTAGGGTTTGGGGCTACGATTGGTCATTTTGCAAGTTTCTATACACTCTTGATTGCGATGGATTGTATAAAAAAATGATTGATTAATTTTATGCATTTGCCTACAGGCTAGCCGTTAGGTCTAACTTGGACGCGTTAATAGCTCGCAGTCCGTCCGACGAGTTCATATTCTCCGTGCCGCGTGACCCGCTGCTGTCGCCGTACTGGGCCGACGACGAACTACTCAAAAGATTCCCACCTGTTAGGATATTGGTCAGTTTTAATTTATTAAAATAGAGATAATTCCTGCTTAAGAATTGATATAAATAATTAAAATCATCATAAAATATAATTTTCAGAAAAAAATCTCTTGAAGAACAAAACAATCACGAAAGAGGTATTATGGAACACACGGTGTTCGAACGAAGTTGCTTTCGCAATATATATTATATATATTATGTATTAAATAACAGACACAATAAAATAAATTAACAGTTTACTCTACTGTAAGCGGCGTAAAAGAACTTCGCTCCAATAAAGAAACAACATTACTTTTGATAATACCGAGGCCAGACATCACTATAAAAAATCTATATTTTAACCATTATCACGAGTGAATCGCATATGATTCATTAGTTATTATTTAACTATTGTGTCTGCTAACGAAACGTTGTAATCCATCCGACCTGTACGGTTGCAGTTCTACGGTCTCCAATTTTATAGAATAAGTTCCCAACGTTGCTAACAGAAGGGTAAATATACTTCCAAAAATGTACTACTAAAATGCAATTCTGTTTCAGACGGTGCACCTAGACCCGTGCCTGGACGACTGCGTGATGTTCGCTAAGAAACTGAAGGGTCTCGGCAACGAAGTCGGCCTCGATGTATTAGAGGGTCTACCGCACGGTTTCTTGAATTTTTCATTGGTGAGTTACAAGAGATTATGATATTTAAGCTGATTAATATTAAATACTATTTCGTATAGTTTCTTTCAAAATGTAGAGTTCAGAATAAGGGAGATTTGAGTAACATAACACTTAAGCAATTCATATTCTTCTTTATTATTAAACATAAGTACAGCTGCTATTAATTATCATATGATTTTTAAATAATATTTCCTAAACATTTTATTAGGAAAGCTAATGTTTTGTAGATTATTCGTTATTATTAACCAATAAGCCTTCAGTTTGAATAAAGAGTTAATTAATTTGCCTTTATAAAACTTTTTTCTATTTTCAGATGGCCAAAGAAGCACACGAAGGCTCAAACCTCTGTGTCGAACGTATAAAGCAATTACTCGACTTAGAAAATCACGCGAATACGCCCGATAACACGGAGTTATGAATGTGTGGCCTTTGCGGTATTCATAGAACTTAGGCTTTAAAGTGTGCCTGTGCCTGATACATAATAAAAAAAGGCTACGACGCTGAGACTTTAGAGCAATTAAAAAAAAATAGCAAATGTTTTATTCTCGTATAATTTTGTTCAAACTTTTCAATTGAACTGTTTAAAACAGATTTGAACTTTGTTGTGATTTATTTTTAGAAATCGCACTGCGGGTAGATTTTGTTTAACAGAAGTTTAAAAAAAATAAAAGTGGTGTGGTGTTTTCATATTTCTTAACGAAGAAATAATATTTTGAGTGAAATAATAATAAGTCTTGTTTAATATGTATATATATGTATGTGTATGGCACTAATTATATTTTATTTACTTTATGAATTTAAATTTGTCAAAATGTTTTTATTAAGGCTGTATGGAACAGTTCCTTGGTAATTTACGCATTAAAATATATATTTAAATATTTTAAATCAACAAAATACCTGTTTAAAGCTTATAAAGATTATAGCCGCTATAAGTCTATATTAGTGAAAAAAATAATAAACTATTTCATTATGTGAGATATAAATATCATTGTGGAAAGTTACACGAATTTAAATTTACGGTACTAACTTCATGGTGGACCAGTTAAGATGGAAGTGGATGCTGGATAGATTAAAAATACACATTAGAAAGTGGAACCCTATTTATGCACATTGTTAATATGCAAATATTTCTAGTTAGAAATTTTCAAGTGAAGTCATTGAACGCGATGTGAGTGAATCGTAATTAAGTGCATTCGATATATGACGTTTGTGAAAATACGTTACGCAAACTATATGGTTGGACGTTTGCCAGGTGATCTTGCGCTTTATATTTTTTTTTTAACATTGACGTGACTTAGCGGTAGCATTAAATAATTATTTAATCTATAGCTTATCTATATTATTTCAAATATATGAAAGGCATTGTATAAACCAATAGAATTGCACAAAGATTAAATAAACTAAACGTCGAAGTATCATATATATTTTTTTAAGTATAAAATGTACAAAATTCAATTCACTGTAATATTAATTAGGCTAGACATTACACGTTATTGGTGACTACTTTAAGAATATTTTTATTTTTAATTAAACTAATAAAATTAATTAATTTAAGTGTCTATGTCAGAACAGTTCTTTCAAAATATATGTCTCATCAGTTTTAGTTAATTTTATCTATTGTGCAAATTCTATTGAATTAAGCTATTGATTTTTTTCTAATACATATTAGCAGGCTTACTAGATTACTCGTTTAGTAATATATTAGAATATATCAAAATTCTACGTTTTTTTTTGTTCTAATATAAATTAAATGTGTGTATATAATACATAGTGTATTAGGTGTACTGAAATTTATAATCTGTGTCAAGAAAATATTATATTCTTAAATAATTATAATATAAGAAACAGTAAACTTAACTTATCTGTTAATAATGTTTTTTGGTGTGGATTTTTTTTTGTTATTTTGAATGTAATGCTTCTTAAACTATAAAGCTATTATTAAATAATTTTTAGGATATTCAGGTTAAATAATAAAATATAACCCAAAGGAATGTATTATAAATTTAAAAATATGAAGTCTTAGCGCCGCCTAATTTTGGGTGAGTATATTAAATCAATAAAAGTAGGTATATATGAATATAGTAAGCAACCGGTAATGATAACAGCATATTTAAGAATATTAAGGATTAAATCTGTTTAGGGTTCCGTGTCTATAGATAGAAAACACTTGTGGTGAGAGTTAAACGTCCGTCCGTCCGTGTGTCACGGTCGATTTTTTGAGAAAGTACAATCGATTTGAAATAATATGCATATTTTAGTAAGACTCTGCTAATGGTCAAACACTATGTATGACATTTAGTCTGCTGGTATTCTAGCAAAGATTGAAATAATTTCGGAGTAAACTGTGGTAACATTAAACGGGTTTGATGTTTTATATATTTTAAAACTAAAACAATGAAGGTAAAACGCTACTATAATATTTATAATAATATAAAGTTTTGCTTACATTTTACTACTTGCCTTCCAAAAATATTTATAATTACGACTTCACCTATAAATGTTGTTTAGACAACCCTTTTTTTTCTCGCTGGAAAAACGCGTTACGCGCTTCCCCCACGTGATGGAAAGTGGGGGGGGCGGACTCCCCGGAGCCCTGGACGCCGAGTGCGTCCAGGTACGCCGGGTTTACCCAATTAAAAACCAGCGGTACCCTCTCCGTCTTTCGGCGGGCGCCACGGGATCGCTTACGCATGCTACCGTGACGCCCTGACGGTCGGCCCGCCTATGTGGCCCTCTAATACCTGGAGAGGGTTCTCGGGATACTGAGACCCCCCCTAGTCCCTGCGACGCCTATTGAGGCGGGGGGAGAAGGTGCGCGTAGCGCCGATTCCTCCTCCCCGATCGTCTTCGGCGGAGCGGGTCTGCAGCGGCATCCTCTTCCCGGTTCCGCTCCGCGGCTTCCTTCTGCGACATCCCGTTTTCGCAGAAGGAGCGCATCTCCGACCAGCACGTCTCGCTACCGAGCATTTCGTTGACGATGCTCGGCAGCGAGCCGTAGTCGCCGCCAGGGTGTGCCTGTGGGCCCCCACGCGGCACACTCAGGGTGTGGTGCGTCGGTGGTCGACTGGCGCACCACACTCGTAACAGGAGGGTGACACCTCCCGCCGCGCTATTCCGTGCAGGTACTTACCGAAGCATCCGTGCCCGATAAGTACCTGTGTCATCCTGAAGGTGAGTGTGCCCTTCTTCCTCTCGACCCAGCGACTCAAGTGGGGACGGATCTCCTCCACTGTCGCCAGGCCCGCCATGGGTGACCCCATGTTTAGGCAACCCTAGTTAAACCATCGTCTGGTATGTTCATCTGTATAATGTCAAATCAATAATAACATGTAGCCTTTATTCCAATGGAAGTAAGAAAAAAGATAAACAAACCTTAGATTTACGTATTTCATGCAATTTGCCGGTAACTCAGCTTTGTGCACTACTAAGACTTTATGATTAATATATATTTATTTATAATACAACACTATTGCGCTTAACTACTTATTTCCAATTTAATTTTACTTCCAAAATTCCGACATCAGTTTCGTCAAGTTCAAAACGCCATTTTTTTCGCAAAAATCCACAGTGAATATCATAAATTAATCAAACTCTTGACCAATGATATCGCATCAATTTGGTGTCTAATGTTGTTTATTTGGCTTTTTTCCTGTTATGGTTGGAATAGTTTTTTTTTAAAAAAGAAATCATTATTCAATCCAACACCGGTTAAACAATGTTTATGTTTAAGTTCTTCATTATTTTTTCGCAATTATTTGTATTTTACGGAATACTCAATATAACACTCGACTCGCACTTAACTACTGCGGTTTTATTACAAAGTCAATAAGTTTTCGGTTGTAATTTTGCTTATGCATTGAAATTTTTATAACCATTTACATTTAATAATAATAAGCTCGTAATGACACAAATATTATACACATAGCATTCATTATTTATCAATCTATATATAATCGATCGATCGATATATAATACATGCATGCAAGCACTAAACGCTTATAGTCAATAAAATCAAATTACATGTAATTTAAAGCAGATCCAGCAGTGATTTTGATATATATTTGCTTATATTTTGTACAAACTGGAATTAAATAAACCAATTTACTTGTAATTATAATTTCCTTCTTATATACAATATGATTACTAAATTTAGTAACCTATATTAGTCTAAAAGACAAAGTTATTTCAAAATAATTATTTATTCCTACGGTGTTCCCAAGGACTTAAGATTTTTTTAATGTCATTTTTGCATGGAAAAAAACTATCAATTCAAGTTGAGTTCAGTGAAAATGTACCTGCATGGGATAAAATACACAGGAAACTACTGGCACAAAGGACATAACATCTCAGTTCCCAAGGTTGGTGACGCATTGACGATGTAAAGATTGTTTAAAAATTCTTACGGCGCCAATGTCTATGTGATGTCTATGGGCACTGGTCATCACTTACCATCAGGTAACACATTCGCGTATCTGCCTCCCAATGGCATAATAAAAAATAACATTTGATCGTGTCTCTTGAATGAAATCGGAACCCTAGAACTGGTGCGGTCTTCCACGAACTTAGAAAAACAAAATAATTTTGCATTTAAGTAAATGATTATTCCTGAGACAAATTATGCGGGTTATACATATCTTCATATTTATTTGTGCATTTAGTTAAAAAATATGAATTTAAAATACTCGATGCATTTTTTCTAATATGAAATCTTTTTTTAAATAAAACAGAAACTCTAACATTACAATTTAAAGACTATATTAATCAAAGATAAAATTGGAAATGATAATTATGAAAGTTTATTATATTGTCCATTGTATTGTTGTAATATTTTTGATAAATTTTATGAAATCAATGTATGTAAATATAAGAAAATTTTGGTGTTGCAAATAAGATTTCACAAAAAAAATGCTCACAATTCAAATAATTTAAAACTAGTATAATTTGATACGTCATCTATATTACAAGACAAAACTGGCATGACTCGTTCAAACCTTTTATTTTATTAACTTCCTATACTTACCTAATATCAAAAATCATCATTGCATTTTATTTATTTGTAAACGGATACTGTGTCGTGCACCTATACTTTTTATATAGCACACATATTCGTAATTCCTTTAGTTTTACGCGTAACAAAAAATAACAAAGTTAAAAAATGTTGAGCTTGTTTGAATATTTAATGTGTTATGGATAATTAAATTAAAATATTGTTAATAATTAATTCAATATAAAAAAAAATCTTTATACTTCTAGAACTGGTTACTGTTTTGAATTTGAAAATAAAAACACGCCTATGTCTTATCCGTACCAGTATACTTACACTTACAATTTAAAGATTACCTTCAATATAGAATCTCAGAATATAAAGTGTTATAATAAATATATTAGTCAAATTATAAACAGGACATATTAAATATTTATTAAACAAAATAATAATTAGTTGCATTTGCTTGTGTATTTATTTCACTCGATGTATAATTTAAATGTTTGTTTAATTTAATTAATGAAATTTTTATAGTCTGTGATAGTGAATTGAAGCTTTTAGAAAGCATAACAGTATTCTAAAAATGCACTAATGTTATATTAATAAAATATGTGTTTCATAATTGAGTTTCATATTTATTTTACGTTCCTGTATATTTTAAGGGATGTAAATTATTTTAAGTTCTTCCCATTTTTATTTAAGCAGAGTATTAATTGAATTACTATCATGAAAAAGTGAATAAGTGTTACTGCCAAAAAAAAAATTATAGTAATAAATGTAGATAATTTGTACACAATTAATTTGGCCATTGGCGGTCTCCTTTTGACTGATACAGAAGACAAAAGCAGAAAATTGGCCTGTGAGCGCATTTCAACAACTTATGTTGAAACAAAAAAGAGCGTATCATAGGCAGCAGGTTAAGCACTCACTTGGCATACAATTGTATTCAATATTGGTACATCAGTAAAACTATGTAATGAGATATCTTAGGCCGAAATTTTTGAACGCAACGAGAAGGTTTTTTCGCTTTATAAGAATGTCAAAGTATTCTTTATAATTAGAAATTAACATAAAAAATCATCAGCCTTTAGGCTTGTTGGTCTTTAAAAATTATTGTTGTTTGGATAGATGTTTTTTGTATATAGACATTTTACTACTTAGACGCTATGATATAGCCTTAATAAAAGCATAATGAACTATTTGAATTATTTCCAATCCAATTAATTAAATAAATACTTAATAATGGGGAATGGTGGTAAAGCGTATCAAAACAGATAAAAAATGTTAATCATGTTTATTGTACTAATTCTAAAAGTTTTAGAGAAACATGATAATCAACAAATTAATTTGATTATTTTGACAGCAGACAAATTGACTTTTGGTAACACCTATTGATTATAGTGGGAAGAGTATATTTAACATATATTTTTTTAAACACAGACAATTTTGAAATATTTTTAACAATTCTTTCTTAGGAGATAAAATAAAAATATAGTTATAATAAAAACAACAACAACTGTCACACGGAAATATAAAAAATTGCTAAAATAATGAACATGTTGAGGTATCTACAAAAAAAAAATCAAACAATTGCGAGGTGACATCTTTAAAAGATATTTACGGATAATTCGAGATAAAAAAAAAGAAAGTTACATCAGAGTGATCTGCACTTACAGTAAATCTTACATTATTACACCGTAAAAATGGACACAAAATTTTGCAATCCATCAAGTTTAATTAAAACACTGCCTAGAGCTAATTACATGTTACTTTACATATTATCCAAATTGAGAAGAATTAATTTACAAATACTAAGCTATTAAAAAATTCATCAGTAGTTTCATTCCTGTAAAGGATCAAGATTGTAGGCTCATATTGAGAAAATGCAAATTGGATTATTTTGGTCAATAACATGCAAGTACTTAATATATGTACAGTACAAGGTTTGACATTGATATTACAATGAAATCAGTCATATTATACCTATCATTATGGCCTCAGAAGTCCACAACCACAACCCTACATATTATTCCATTCATTACAATTATCATTTTATCCATTTGTGAATATATAAGTGACTTGATTATGATTCTTATGTTATTTATCACTTGCTCCTTTTTGCAATAACAACTGAGTTGAGACAGTGGGGATCTAAGCTTTTCAATCATGACCATTAGTTTTCGCATGAGGGACAGTTCCATTCAGCATTGGGGGTGATTGAGGTTGTCTTATTGTTTTTTGCAGAACATGTGCATCAGCTGGCTCTATTCTTTTGTAGTAATGCTCTTTCGTCTCAACAATTTCGAAGCCAAATTTCTTGTAAAAATCTATTGCACCTTCATTGTTTACTTGTACATGCCTGAAAAACAATTATTTAGTTCAATTTCTGCAACTACATTTTGCGCAAGTCTCAATCTTATAAAATAAACATTATATTTTACATTTATGTTTTATTTATTTAAATGCTTTTTTATGTGTATAGTAAATAAGATGTAAAATAAATAACTTTTCTACAATCCTAAAGTATAATTACTTTAGGATTGAAGAAATTCAAATTCAATTATATGGTTTATTACTGGAATTTTTCATGAAGGCAGAATAACAAATAGACCTCCTTATAGTCACCTCTGCCCATAGACATTAGCCCTGCATGTATGGATTCTATGTCTCGTGCCCATTATGACACTGAACATATATTAGAAGTGTTGATCAATAATATTGACAAACATCTCATTAAAAATTATATCCAGATAGTTCTTTTTGCAAGTTCTGCTTTTACTTAATAGCACTATAAATATGATTGTATTGTGTGTTGGTTTATTATGGTAATAATGGCCAAACTACTTGAAATATTGTTGGCAATATTATTGTATCTTTAGACTGTTTATTTTAGTTACTAACAATATAATGATAATAATGATTTCTGCAAAAGTAAAGCAAAACCATGCAAAAGAATGCATTCATGTAGACATTATACTTTAATTTATATTTTAATTCTAATTCTATTAAAGTTTTAATTTTAACCTCTATTAATCTTCTAAATCTCAGCCTAGTTTTTTGTTATTTTATGTTGAGCTCTGTTTGAAAGTGAGAAGTTGAGAAATGTTTTGTTGTTATACTATTTTCTAGTAGACAAAATTAAATTAAACAGAATCTTAATCTCATATCCCCAGGGAATAGAAAGGGATATAAAGAAATATGACGATTAGTTGCATCTAACTGTGGGCCTTGGTCATAGAAGATATAGATGTGTATGGAGTGAGCTGGAGTGAAATCACAGTTTTCAAATGTCGAGTTCTTAAATGTTACTAAATAATTTTCTAAAAAATATCAATGAAACTGGCACGCATAATATTCTGTCACACATAAATCATATGTCAGGGATTGCATCAGTGATATAGATATTCTCATAGGTTGAAAAAGTCTTGTGGTATACATTTCGAAGACTATAAGAAAGCAAGGGGAGATATTAATAAAGCATTTTCCTACAAGATACTCTTAGTTATATTCAGTGTTTTTTTTTTTTAATATTTTTACATTCTAATTTCCAGTATATTATTTCAACGCAATTCAATTGTTGCAAAATCGAAACACATTTAATTTATGGGTTTATTATTAATAGGTTACTTTTGATTCATCTAATGTTACAGACTGAACCTTTACATACCTACAACAATAAATACGCAAAATTATAATAATTTAATTGAATAATATATTTCCGAGTACTCACAAGAAAATGCTGTCAAAATTGCCATCCTGTTCAACATACTTGAGCACATGTTCCACCATTAGAGTGCCTATTCCAAGTCTTCTGTAAGGGTACAGGCACCCCAGTGTCATTATGTACAATCGTCTGGAATTATCCGACGTATCTATTCTACAACAGACCGCTCCGACCACGATATCATTGTAATAAGCAAGTTTTGCCAGTTCGCCAGCCTCTAAAACATCTTTGTAAAATTTGTCGTTGTAGGAAACTGGAAACACGACTGTGTTCAACTTCTTTAATTGTTTAATATTATGCGGTGTCACATCGCCAAGTTCTATTTTAGCTCTGAAATAGCAAAGTGTTCTTTTAACAAACGAATTTGAGTGATATTGAGCAGACGTACTTATCGCTCTCCTTACGGGCATAAAAGAATATCGACGTTAACGGTAGCACACAAAACATTATATGGAACAAAGAGATGTAGATTTACCTTGTCATTTTAATAACTATTTTTTTATTTTACACTAAAATTTAAAAACTAATCTAACACAGTTATATCACACGAGATCACTCCCGCCATCTACCACATTAGCTAACTCGCTCACTCTTCACCATCACAGGGTTGACAGTTTTCTTGGAACGCATATTTGACAAATATAATATAGTGTTTCCGTTATTAAGGATAAAATAAAAACTCCACTCATATTAAATTTATTAAACATAAATAGGAGTGTCTTAATTTACCTTTATTTAGTAATTTATTATTTAATAAAAACAAATCTTGGCTATTTCATACATTGTTATTAAAATGTTGCGCCTTAAAGCACAACAGATAAATTATAAAAAAAATATAAATTATAAGGCGCGAATTTTAAAAAACGAGTACCTTCTTTTGTTTTATCCTATGTCAAAAACGAAAAAAACCTACAAGAGTTTAATATCCTTTTTAAAAGTTGTTATTAAGTAAAAGATGGCATTAAATAATTTACTATATCTTAAGCCCCATCTAACTAAATATTTTAGGTATACTGGAAAAAATTTGCACATTTGGCAAATAAAAATGCAGACGGTAAAACCGTTAGAAATAAACAACGATAATGTAAAAACTCAAACTAAAAATGAGGCAATAGACGAACAAACTCCAGTAAACAATGGATTAAGCAATGTTTCGCCTACTTTACCTCGGATAGTGCCAATGGTTTTAAATACTAAAGAACCTATAGTATTACCCTTTGATGAAGTTCCAGGACCAAAGTCGTTGAAATATTTGTCAATATTTCGTAATTATATAACAGAAATTGGAACTCAAGTTACGGCTGGTCTTTTAACTTTTGGGCTCAATATTGGTTAGTATTATTTTTTTTTTTTAGATTACATCTATACAAGAGGAACACAAAAAGAAATGGTCTATATATTCAATCAATATAAATTAATTTCTTACCCATTAGTTTATTAATATCTTAATAAACTAAGAAATAACTAAAATATATTAATACTAGTGTATTAATTATTATCAATACACTAGTATTAGTTATATTAATTCTTATAGCTCAATATGTGTATAGATGTACTGATCCCTAGCTTACTAATAGTTCTTCTTGGTAATAAAATAACACTTGCTTGTTTGCTAAATTGGAATTAATATATTTATAAATATATTCCAATAAATTAGTTACGCTGTATATTTACAATTTATTTGTCCAAATAATAGCTAAAAATCACTACCAATAAAAAAAATATGAATACATAATATTCAACCAATTAAGTTATACATTAAAGCTGAAAATATTCTAGTTATTGAATCGCCAATTAAATATGAGGTTTTTCTTCCAATGACAAAGATTCTGTCTTTTTGTATGATTTTGAAAGAGCGCGACGGGTGAGCGTATATGCTTGTAGCCATATACGCTTGCCCGCTCTCGCGACTCGAACCTGAGACCTTTTGAGTTTTGACCTACTCGGAGCGCGTCTTTTATGTCGATGGTCGTATGTAATTATTATTTAAATCCTACATAAACGTGCATCCTGTGTTTAAGGAAGGCTGACCGGAGATATTAGTAAATGAGAATCTGTATCAGCAATATACAAAAGAAACATACTTTCACTGTGAAATTTGTGTTTTCATCAAAATCAATATTTTAATATTAATTTTAGGAACGATTCTATCTAATAGAAATACTACACGTAGTTTTTCCAATCTTTTTGATAAATATGGGCCCGTGGTAAGATTCGTTAGCCCCATCGGTAGCGACATCGTGCTCATCAACCACCCTGACCACATCCAGAAAGTGTTTAGCATGGAAGGCGAATATCCTGTTAGATCTACGTTGCAATCTCTGGAGAAATATCGGATTGAACACAAGAATCATATATTTGGTGGACTTTATACTGTGTTAGTGTATATTATATGTATTTGCAACAAATTAATTAATGTATTTAGAACTAAGATCGACTGGACAGACTCATGCAGTTTATCTGATGATATCATATTTCATGATCATGTTTCTCTATCTAGATAATCTGAATATCGTCGGATCTAATCCTAAAAATGTTAAATTAAAATGATACATAAACAGACAAATTGAGATTATATATTTAATTATTTATTATTAGCAAAATCTATTATCTATAAATTCTTCTAAGCGTATCAGCCGACAATGTCTCGCCCAACAGTAGAATTAAACATATAAATATTCTTTACTGATTGTATTTATTTAGAGCAATAAAGCCACTTAAATAACGGTCTCTTTCAATAAATTATTTTAGACAAGGTCAGGATTGGATACGGCAAAGATCAGTAATGCACAACCCCACACAAAATGCGTTTATCCCTCACGCCCAGAACCTTAACGATGTATGTGAAAAGTTCACGCAAAAGATTTACAACATTAGAAATTATCAGGATGAGTTATCTAAGGATCTACATAAGGAAATACACAAATGGGCATTTGATTGCATGGGTAAGTACAAAAATATATGAATGGGCATAATAATAATGTTTAATGGTACTTATATTATGTACATACAAATAGTATTTCCTAAGATTCAGTGGCTAAAACGTAATATAGGTTTTTTGTATGATATAGGTAGGCGGACTAGCAAATGGGCGACCTGATGATAAGTGGTCACTACTCACCATAGACAATAGCACTGTAAAAAATATTAAACATTCTTTACATCGCAACTGAAACTTGAGGAATTTTACTGTTTTAAATATGCTATTATTTTCACGATTTTGGATCATAAAAACTATTGGGTTTATCTCAATAAATTCTTCCCTTCCATTACATTTTTTCCTAAGCATTCAACTGACATTTTAAATAATTCGCAATAAACTTATTGTAGGACTAATATTGTTCTCAAAGAACTTTCAACTGTTGGAAACGGAGTTAGTGTATAGTCAGTGTGACGAATCGTGGATGTACCACAGCTTGGAGAGGGCAGCTGATGCAATCATTAAATGTGAAACGGGTATCCATTTTTGGAAGTTTTTTACCACGCCAGCTTGGTATTCCTTGGTCAAGTACTGTGACAATCTGGACAAGTAACTATAAATTTATCCTTTAATCAACTATTGAGACTTTGGAATTATTCATTTAAGATATTTAGTCAAGGTATCAAAAAAGACAGTTTTTTAAAAGTTTTCCATATTTAATAAAACTATAGTCAATTTTCCTGTCAGCAGTATTAGGAATATTAGATTATGCGTCGGTAGATTTTATTTAAATCTCCCAAACGAGTATGTCGTCAAGGATAGATCGCCAACAGAGGACACGTGCTCATTGAAATATATAAATATTCTTTGCCGTTCTAATTTATTCCTATAAAAGATAATTTCAATAACATATTTTAGACAAACTCATGATTAGGTACGACAATCCGTACCCAATGAATTTTTTCCACGACCTCCTTTCCTCAATTTTTGATCATTTTGCATATAATTCTTTTATAATTCCTATTGATCTTAAACATCATGAAGTCTACCTCTACCTCTGGTGAAAGATGTGTTTGTCCCTAATGCGGTATAGGTAACTAACAATGGCAAACGAGAATTGTTTTGTATAAAGTTGATAGGTACTTTAGAGAACCTGTTCATGCACCTGTTCATGCGAGAATTATTTGAAGTGATATTACATGTTATTGGGTATTATAGGTTAAACGCATTGTAGCTCTTCTGCAGTTGCTTTAGTACTCTTTGTAAAATATTTGATTGTCGGTTTCCGTAGTCATATATTTTATGTTTTTTTTGCAGCCTTATTGGCAAATATGTTTTGGATATAGAGCAAGAAATATCTACGAAGATCCAGGACGATCATATTATCAGTATGTAATTAATTCATTCCATACAATTAATTTCACAAAATAGCACTTTTAGTAAAAATAGGATTTTATATATCGTCATGTTTAGTATAAATATTTTGGTTAAATTAGAAATTAAAACATCATATTTCTATTTCCACCTATCAGGCCCTAATTCTCTAACGAGTGCAATGTTGCTAAGCGAGGAAAAGTTTAATGCGGAAGATATCGCAACAATTTTGATGGATGTGATGCTCATCGGTATTAACACGGTTAATATATTTTAATGCTTATTTTAACTTTAAGCTATGTTATTAATATTTTGTATTTATCGTTAGTGCACTAACTAGCTTATACAGCTGTAGATAACCAGTCATGTTCCTGTACCGGGTCAAACCAATAAAAACTTATTGAACTGCGAGCTGCTACTGGAAATTTCTGGTCAAGAAATTAGCAGTAGCCGCCCGTAGTTTGGAAGTTGGCAGTGGCATCTACTAAGCAGTTGGTTAGTCATCAACGGATAATGGACGCAGTGGCTCCGGTCACGTCACGTCATAGAAAATAAACATTCCTTCGTACCGTGGGCTAAGGTGTTTGTTTACGTTAGAGATGACCTACTCTCGTCGCCTCGGCAGGCTTAAAGGACCGGTCCGGGATCTTTCCATTATCTGGCTGCGCATAGACTGCGGTGATCATAGGAGAATATGTGCGCGCCTCTATAGGTCCCATAGTGGTAATGCCGGAACCGACCGACACGTACATCTAAATAGCTACAGGTTCCGTGCTGCAACGGTTCCCATAAGCAGAGATCGTGAGACTTAACTTTACGAACACCACGCCGGATGGCTTTGATCACGTACTACCGTATGAACAAATGTAATTATTATTTAGTAAACGATGAATCAAATTCTCGGCATAAATTATTATTTGTATAAATGCTTTTATGATATACTATACATTGGACGTACTGCTTTATAGATAATTCGATAGTTGGACGTTTTGCTATAAGGGCAATTTGCTGTTTAGTCATATTATTTAATGGACATTTAAGAGTGTATGGACATTTTTTTACATATTATTGAGCGTGAACGTTTTATGTTGCAGATCTCATCTTCAATGTCTTTCTTATTATACCACATCGCGAAACACCAAAAGACTCAAAGGTTGCTCTACCAAGAAGTAGGGAATTTATATCAAGATGTAAACGACATCGAAAAGTTTAAAGAGAATACTCCGTATTTACAAGCGTGTATTAAAGAGACATTGAGGTATATCGCAGTAAAATGACATACGTTTAGTTTGAGGCTATTGCTCTATTTCTATAGTGTCATTGAGTATAGGACCCACCACGCTTTTGCTCGTAAATAGGCACGTCCACGAAGTTAATAATTTTTTACATTACATTAACAGCCTGTAAATATCCCACTGCTGGGCTAAGGCCTCCTCTCCCTTTGAGGAGAAGGTCTTGGAGCAAATTCCACCATGCTGCTCCAATGCGGATTGGTGGAATACACATGTGGCAGAATTTCGTTCAAATTAGACACATGCAGGTTTCCTCACGATGTTTTCCTTCACCGCCGAGCACGAGATGAATTATAAACACAAATTACGTACATGAAAATTCAGTGGTGCCTGCCTGGGTTTGAACCCGAAATCATCGGTTAAGATGCACGCGTTCTAACCACTGGGCCATCTCGGCAGTTGATAATTATCATAGCGAAAAGCGATTCTTTCTATTTATATTTTCGATCTAATGTATAGTCTAATATTTAGCGGTCGATATTTATAGAAAAACAGAACAGTGTAAAAAAAGTACACGTAAATATTTATAGAAGCGATTTTGTAATTAATTTTTTTATAATAAAATATGAGACAAGTATGAAAACGTTTTAGAAAAAAGGGATAATCAAGACTAGAGAAGATATCTAGCTTTCGCATTTTTTTTTATAATGTGTGATATATTTTGTATTGTGTATTAAAACTATTGGTAATTTATGACAAGTTTTCGAAATATGCCGAGATAATACAGCCGCATGCAGATATCAAATCACGATGCACGATATAAATTGCGGGAATAACCCTCAATAGTAGAAGCTTAAATTTCTCAAAGCTTGTGCCTTGATTAACGTAGAGTTAATTTGTCGGTATCTCGTATAATTTTTAATTGAAATCTTCTAGATTGGTCCCACCAATTCCATTGCTGACAAGAATTCTCTCTAGGAATATAACGTTGGATAATTTCAAGTAAGTTTGTCGTGTAATAATTTTACTTCCTAACTTTTCTGTTAGTCGAAATTTTGTGGTAAGATGAAATTGTACTTGTACCGTTATAAATTGAAAATTCATTACAAGACGTACGACAATAATCAAAATATGTTTCAAATAATAGTTGATATTATAATTATAGTATTCCACGAGGAACTATGATAATAATGTCAACACAAGATACTTCACTCAAAGAAGGAAACTTTGATGAAGCTACTAAGTTCTGCCCCGAGAGATGGCTAAAACCCGAGGCTAAGAACTACCACGCGTTTGCTTCAATTCCATTTGGATATGGAGCTAGGAAATGTATTGGGCAAAATGTTGCCGAGACTATGATGTCACTTTTGACAATTAAGGTATATATACATATCAGTTTGAGTAGCCACTGATTTTCATACATTAAGGAAGATTTAAGTTTATTTATTTATTTACTTCTTCAATTCAATAACAAGTTCGTTTCTGAATCAACATAATATGTAGAAAGTATCTTTACATATAGTTCATGATTTTATTAAGTAAGGTATTGGTTTACTTATTAATTTTAAATTGGATAGATTTAATTTGTGACTCTTTTACATATCTACTTAAAAGTTTGTATTTCATTACGATTTAATTAATATGAAATTTCTTCCCATTTAGGTATTGCAGAAATACAGGCTTGAATATCATTATGGTGATGTGCAGCCTTCACAAGGTTTTATTGCAAGGCCAAATAAACCGTTAAAAATAAGATTTATTGATAGAATGTAATTCAAAGTTTCATTCTTACAAAAACTAGATTCATAGATGTTGCATTTATGTAAGTTATGGAATAAATATACAAAATGAGTACAATATTGTTTAATTGTTAAACACAATTAGTTTAAAAATAATTAGGCTAATATTTACATTAAAGATCATATGATAATGTAATAAATTATAATTTGTATATGACATATTCTTAGTTTAACAATCACATTTACAAAACAATCCTTTTTGCATGAATGTCATAACTAATTGAGAAAACCTTAGAGCAAAAGAGCTAACTCTTATGAATTCATTTTATTTTATTGATTTTGTTTATTAATTATGCCTAATAATCTATTCAATAAATATTGAATTGACTTATATTCTTCATCATTGTTGTTGAACAAAAGTAGTACTTCATAAATATTTTATACATTTTTAATTACAGCTAATGACTATTACATAATTTATCAAAGTAATCTATATTTTTTATATAAATACATCTTTAATAATCATACCCAAAATGTCACAATAATGATTTATTTCATTGTTTTATGACGGCAGTTTACTTAGCTTGACGTTCAAAATAAACATTAACCATCTGTAGATAGTAAGTTAGCATTGCACAGCCCTTTTACAAATGAGAAAATATTGTGACATATTTGAGTTACTTGCTGGCTCAGGGAAGTGATAACGCGAAGTTAAAATGCAATCACTTTAAGCCAATTCAAGTACTCACCAACTACAATATTAACCAATAAACCCACCAAAACACAAACATAAAATTCAGCATTACAACAACAAAAATAACATCAAGTGAATTTTTAACTTTTTTTATAACTTCTTTAAAATTTTAGAAGATTTACCTTATGTTGCTATGAAATGGAATATAAGTTTTATATTTAATGTACATATACATTTTTTAACATTACATCTAATAATGGTATTATTATCTTTGCCGTCGAGATGAGAATATATTTAAGTACTTCCCCCTTGTCATCTCTTTGGCCTCTTCCAATCCAAGCTGATAAGCAAGATCATGAAGTTTCTTTACCTCCATGATGAGACTACTTGTAGTTAATGACCCCAGCTCTGAAATATTAAAACAATTTAAAATAGTTTAATCTAAAAATAACAATTTATAATTTATTTAACACCTAACTATATATCCAGTCTGGACACGAAAAATTCTATTCTAGGTCAATTCTAAACTATCATAATTGAAAATGTGGACAATTTATATATTTTTTTTATTTATAATATATGACATTAAAAATCTTATCAGGTTGAGGTATTTATTTACTAAAAAATTGCTTACAAATGGAAGAAAAAAATGTATTAAGCTGTTTTGTCTTTGCATATTTATATAACAATAGTATGTAATTATACAAATAATCTTCAGTATCATAGTTTAGCATCCATAATAGGCTAATACATCTTAATGCATGACCCACAATATTTATTCAGGTTTTCATTGAAATATCTTATCATATCACTGGATAAAATAGATTACTACTAGATAAATAGATTTTTACAATTTTTTAAAGCATTAGCTTTAAAAATTTGTTTTAATTTATTTTAAAAGAATCATAAATCTAATAATGGTATTATTACAAACAAGATATGTATATATATATACATTTATAAATTTCAATTTTACTATATATTTAAAATGAAGAAATTATGTACATATAATCAAAATAGATGAAGATAGTATTTTTTCTTATCTTAATAATATAGAACAACTACAGTAAAATGTTTATAGATAGATGAGCTAGAAGCTACTACAAAACCATAAGTATAATTAATTCTTCATCACAATTTATTATTTTTAACATATTTTAATGCCTTAGTTTAGTTATTTTGTTACATACATATTTTAAAATGTATACTACTTGAGTAGCTTGCATAATAAGCTTTGATACTGTATAATTTCAGTGACCCAGTAGAATAAAATAAGTTGGCTCTTCTGGCAGCCCTGGATAAAACATGCAAGAATTTAAATATTAAAATAAAAGAATAGCTATCAGGACCAATGTAAATAATTCTAAAAATATAACATTACATACACATTTCATTACACATATGCTAAATTATAGATGTGAAAAAGGCTAAGCTTTTCATAGATCATAAATATGTTATAATACATACATATTGAAGAAATATATTTTACTATTAGCAACATAAGTTCGTCAGATGATTGAATAGAGTAGATTTTAGAATAAATTGTGTAGAAATTTCTATTTAAAACATTAAAAATAACACAACAGAAAACTGATAAGAACTCAACATGTATAATTACATAAAATAGACAACAAATAACAAATAAACTTATTATATTATTTAGGTATTATTAAATAAAATATTTTTCCAATAAGAACAATCAATAGAATCTTGTACTCACGTTGCATATAATTGTAATCGTCTTTGGTAAGCCCTTTATTCCATGAGGGAGGCGATTGGTTAGGGTTTTGCAAAGGTGCGAACTCTGACACGCCAGGGACTACAAAAGAATCATTAGAACACCGTGAACCTTCATCATTAGAAAAATTGCTATTCCCATCTCCCATTTCAAATTCAGTGTTTAAAAACCAGTCGTTATAACCGAAATGCCAAAAATGAACAAACGTAATGGTGGACGGAATGACAACATTAGAAAAGTAACGTAATCGCGCCACTTTTGAAAAAATTTACTTTCACATTAAATATTATCAAATAGATTAAATGACATAAAACACACACAAACAATCTTACTTTGCTCTGGCCATAGTTCAGGGGAAGCTCGATCTAGCTTCTCTAAACTTAGTAAGCTTTCTTCTAACGACGTCAAGGGAATATCTTCAGATGTAGATTGGGCTGAAATAATGGTATTTTATCAGAGGTTAAGAAACTCAAAAATCAACGAAATACTACTGTATAAAATAAATATGCTAAAACAGATAGAGATCTAAAATAAGGTGTGTAAAACATGTAAATGTTTAGTAACAACAATTTTACCTTCATTTATTAAAGAATTTTGTTTCGCGGCCATTTTCTTGAATTTGACAACAAAATAACCATAGACAATAAACATATGTGATAAATGAAACTTTTGATCATAGATAAGATGCGTTCATTTCTTGACAAAGTATTTTACTATCTCATTAATTTTTAAATATTAAAAAAGCATTGGGTTGAATTTCTACTGAAATTTAAGCCGAAAAAGATAAAATTAACGCATGCGTACGTAAATGTTTAGTGTAATTACTAAATAAAATTTAGTAATTTCTTTAATAATACACTGTAATTCACGACACACCATTGATTACATTTGCTTTTACATATTAGCCAAATCCAAATCAAATAGGTACGTAGGCTTAAGGAACATAATTTTTAAATTTTTTCAGAATTATATATTTTTCTGGATTTTAATAGAATGGTAATGTTACCATACTTAATATATAATTTAGTAGAGCGACAACATTGAATTAGTTTATCTGTCTCTTTCTTTCTTTTGGATCGGCCCTAGGCAAGGTAAGTGTCGTGGTTCTACCGCATGGTTTTTAGTGAAAAATTAAAAGTGAATATTAGAATAAACTAAAAAAGTGCCACATAATAGATTAAGGTAAAAATTTAATTATAACGAACAAAACTTCCCCGAACTCTAATGGCTTTAATGGCCAATGGACTCATGACATGTTGAGATCATGAAGCCACAACACCAATGCACATTACACATTTTAACTACCGTGTTGTTGATCCTAAATTCTGTATTTTATAAAATCATATATCACATACCATACTAGTAACTATAATTTTAGGTGTGCTGAAAAATTTGGCTAACAGTAAGTGTTTAATTTGGTACAACATTGAACATAACCTCTCATGTCTCGATGACGAAAATCTCAAAGATGTTAATAATATTTAAAATAAGTTAATGAACTAAAGAGCTTCAAAATAATAAGAGTAATTGTCCAAAAAGCTTGCGAAAATGTTAATTTTTTGCTTAGCTTGTAATCTGCTGTGTGTTAAAATCATTATATTTAAAGATTATTGAAATTTAATTCTTTCTACATTAGAAACAATTACTATGCATATTAAACCACTGAGTTAAGACTATTGTTTGCTTAAATTTATTTATTTGAATATAAAAGTTCTTGTAGGGAATAATGACACCGCTATGAATCCTAGAGGTTTTAATTTTCACAAAAAATATAATTATTAGTTATAGTTATACAAATTGGTAATTATTTGTTTGGTTGTTCTGTTGTTTTGGTTTGTTTTCTTTACCTTACATGTAATGGATTAGATTAAAACTAAAGAAATAGTAACTATTTTGAAATATTTTATGATTAATTTAGTTCTCTGTATAAAGTTATTGTTTAACTATTTCCATTGTTAACATTTGATTTTTAATTTCAGATGCGTTCCGTCACATTGAAGGATGTTGAACAAGACAAGGTCGTCAAGACCGTAGCTGCCCACTTGAAAAAGTAAGTTGACCAAGTTAAATTAAATAAATTAAAATTAAACCAAATTTAATTATTAAACCAAATTTAATTATTAAACCACAATTATTCATGAATGTTAAAACGAACAACTGAGTTTCAGTTCTGTATAATGACTATTCAAAAGTATTTATTAAAGCCTACTTTAATGAAGTACTTTTTCATTTTTGACTCTTATTAAGACTCCCAAATGTATGTCAGATATTGTGTATATTTATTTAATGTTTCAGGATGGGCAAGGTCAAAGTTCCAGAACATATGGATCTGGTAAAAACTGCCCGTTTTAAGGAATTGGCACCCTACGATCCTGACTGGTTTTATGTACGGTGTGCTGCAATCTTACGTCACATCTACATTCGCTCTCCAGTTGGTGTTAAGACTGTAACAAAGATCTTTGGTGGTCGCAAACGTAATGGTGTCACTCCTTCACACTTCTGCAGGTAAATTTATAAGATAATGTGTTACCAATTAAATTATTAAAATATTAATTGTTCTACATAATGGAACTTCGTAATATGGGTAGTATTGTGGACAAAGTATTATTAAAAATATAGTTATAATTAATGTTTTTTTTTTAATAGTTCTTACACATGTGTATTAATATAACAAACATTATTATTAGATCATCAGGCAGTATTGCTCGTAAGGCACTTCAGGCCCTTGAGGCTTTGAAGTTAGTTGAGAAAATTCCTGATGGTGGCCGGATCCTTACTGTTCATGGAAGACGTGATTTGGACAGAATTGCTGCACAAGTTCGTCTAAAGGCTAAACAAGCGGCTAAACAGAGTGTTATTGTTCTGTAATTTTAATATAATAAAAAATATAAAATATTTGAATTATATTATTTCTAGCTTGTACCAAAACCCTATTTCTTTATATTAGATTTTTTTCTAGAAGAGCAATGAATATTTGTTGTTTTATAAAATCACCTATGGCATTTTCAATATTTGGCTTAAGAATCCTTTAATGCTTTGCTTGTGGTTTTTAGTTAAGAAAACATGTTAAACTATTTCTGTTGTCTTAGGTATGCAATCTCAGTTTACGGGAATCAAGCATACATTTTGTGGGGCTAATCTCTAGAAAATTTTGTCGAATTTTTACGGATCCATGGAACTGATGGAATTACAGAAAAAGAAGCAAGGATTATACGCGTTGCCCCTTTGCTAAATTATCATTATGAGGAATATTGATATGATTAGAAAATAGTGTCAAACACAAAAATCATCGAATATTCAATATTACTTTCACCCTGGGCAAGAACTCCACAGTAAAAGCTTTTGCATTTGACACAATAAACCTACAACGGCTCAAATTGTCGTCGATCAAGCTTTCTGATCGACTCGATCCTTTGGTTCTGTACACAAATGTTGGATGACTGCATCTTCTACTGCATCTTAGACGAACAATTTCCGGCTTCAGTCAGCTGTTTCTGAATCGACCTTATGGCCGGCAAAGCACCTGCAAATCATGGCGGAGCTAGTCAATTTCCATCAAGCAAGTCATCAGCCCATTCGCCCTCTTAATTCATTAAATAAAGACAATATTTACAGAGCAAGGGGCTTTTGGTTGAACATATAGAAGAGTATGAAGAAAGATATAGAATGATCGTGGCTTTCTCAATGATGAAATTCAATGCCGTCCATAGTGGAATTCCCGGCACAGTCTGTTTTTGTTCCCTACATATTGCAAGTCAAACTATTACTAACTATAACCAATTACAATACCACTAGAAAGAAAAATAATGTAGCCGACAACCTAATTGGTCGCCATTGCAACGAGAAATGTATTACAATAGATGGGACTACTTTATTTTCAATTTGTATTGTTTTTCGATAAATTTTCCTTGCAATTGATTGATTTTCATAAATATTGTAAGTTTATTTTTGGAAATTTAATGAGTTTTGAAACGTCATACCTATATTTCTAAATAAAAGGGACATAATATGGTCTAAGTAGTCCTATGCAATAAAAAAAAATCTTCTATTTTTATTATATATATTTTATGTATTTATTTATGTATGTATTTATTATAGTATATATTTATGTTATATATGTGTATTATGTACTGTTATATTATGTATTTATACTATAGGTAAACTGACTTAAAATTACTGTACCCTCCCCATATATGTAAATCTTATGATCTCTGCCCAAAGGTTGCCTGGAAGAGATCACTGCTTAGCGATAAGGCCGCCTGTTGCACTTCATGCAAATTTTGTGTAGCAAAATTGTAATTTTTAGTTTTAAGTTTGTGTGCAATAAAGAGTTAATAAATAAATAAATATACCAGATTAGGGAATATATATATTCCACTTTAAAAAACATTTATTCTCTTAGAAAACGATTTTCTTTTCTGGCTAACTAACAGTAATGAGTCAGTCAAAATAACATCTGCCATAAGTTATGGAATTGAGCAAAAAGTATACGTTTAAGCATACATTTGTAATTCTAACATTGTATTCATCATCCTCCTGTATTTATCCCAATTTTATTTGCGGTCGGCGCAGCATGTCGTCTTTGTCCATGCTTCTGTGTCTGACGTCATCTCACAAGTAACATTCATTCCAATATCCATCCACAATCCATCCATTGTTTCTTTGGTCGTCCTCTTTCTCTTTATCCATCCAAGTCCATGTTTGAGACCTTCCTCACAACATGGTCCTCATTTCTCCGCATAACTTGCCCATACCATGATAGCCGGTTTCCACATACCTTCTCGGTTACCGGTGCCACTTTCAAACTTCCTCTTATGTACTCATTCTTCACTCTATCCATTCGCGTAACACCACACATTCCTCTCAACATTCTCATCTCCGCTACATGCAGTTGTCTTTCGTTCATCCCTTTTGTAGCCTAACACTTTGATCCATATAGGACATCGGGTCTGACCATAATTTTATAGATCTTCCCCTTAAGTTTAAGAGGGATACGGGGTCACAAATTGTTCCTGTAACCTGCCGCCATTTCTTCTACCCTCTTTTAATCCTATGCTTCATTCTTGATCTATTTCGCCATCGCCTTGAATGAATGAACCAAGATACTGAAAGTCGGAGCAAACTGGAAGGGAAGCGCCATCAAGCGTTATAGCTTCAGGACCAGAGACACCGCCAAAGTCACAGAACATGTATTCAGTCTTCGTTCTGCTGATTTCCAAGCCAACATTCTTCAGTTTCTGTTGCTAATCCTCCAATCTACTCTGGATCTTAGGTCCATCTTCACCAACCAGAATAATATCGTCGATAAACAACATGCAATAAGGTTTTTTTCCTGAATGTTCACCGTCAGGGCGTCCATCAGCAGGAAGAGCTAGACTTAGAGCCTACAACCACACTCAGTGTGGTCGGTTTTTCCGACAAACGATCGGACGTAAGCACAGGATCTCCTGTACATAGCATGGACTAACTCTACATACTTCTCAGCCACACCATTCTCTTTCATGGACCACCATAATACTTTTTTTTTATGTTAGAGGTGGCAAACGAGCAGGAGGCTCACCTGATGACTACCACCGCCCATGGACATCTGCAACACCGGGGGGCTTGCAGGTGTGTTGCCGGCCTTTTAGGAAAGAGTACTCTTTTTTCTTGAAGGTTCCCAAGTCGTATCGGTTCGGAAAAACCGCCGTACAACTAAACTTCACGTGGCATCCTCTTATAGGCTTTCTCGAGATCAATGAACACCTGGTCCTTGTGTCGATGTCTGTAATTCTTGCATAATTGGCAAAAAATGCGTTTTGCTCATTGGTGAAGTTGTTATTATAACTTTGGAAGTATCATTAAATTGGATATTAGTAATGAAGTTGAATAATGTTTTATTATATCTAAAATAATATTAATCTAGTATGTAGTATATAATACAGCAGAGCTATATATAAATTGAAAATGTATTTTTTTTTTTCCTATTCGAATTTGAAATACGATACTCACTGTATAGTAGAGTATATACTCTGTTGTATGTAAAAAATTAGTGTCGATTATTTGTCATTTCACAATTTGACGCTTTTCCTTGTTTGACAGTAGCTTGACATTTGAAATTTAAAAAATTTTGTTGTCATTATTCAATTGTCATTTCATTGTGTTTTTGTTAATCAGTCAGTCAGTGGTCCAGCCATAGATTAAACACTTTATATTTGAGAATTGAGAGTTCCAGCGCAGTTTTATACGAATTATAGTCGATGTCGGATGAGCTTGGATTTGCAGTGATGACAAAATGTTACCGGCATTAGGATTTAAAATTAGTTTTATTGCTGTTGTGAATATAATATCTTGTGTACTAGGTGTACAGCATTATGATTACCCGGCAGTTAATCTTTACGTGGCAGAGCCACACAATAATCATAATCAAAAAATAACTGTAATAAATAGAATTACAGAAGAAAATACTAGTGCAGCTTTGGAAAGAAAAAAACGCGATGCATCCACAACACCGCCGCCACCATTGGAAACGCATAAAAATATAAGCTCATGGGTAACAATCATTTCCTTATTAATTCAATAACTCCCCTTTGTTTTGATTTTTTAATTGTTTGTTGCCTGTATGATTCGTCAGGTACTTATAGTTATTTATATATTGTTGCTTGTCATTTAGATACGTCGAGTACACGCACTATATAACATATTTACATTACATACTTTCTTCTATATTTATCACGTCACAACGACGTATATTGTCGCACCAAGGGTGACTACTTTTAGTATTTTTATTGAAGGGCGTTTACTGTGAAGATATTATTTTAAGAATCATTACTTGCACAATTATTAATTACTGTAAACAAACAAACACATACAATCCTACTATTTAATTAGTGCACTATATTTTAAAACAAGATTTATATAAGTTAAAATAAATCATTGAATAGATCTCTATTTTTTTTATTTTAATATATTTTTAAATAATAAATTAGAAATTTTGTATATCCATTTCAAATATTTTTAGTATACAGTTATGAATTAAATTCTATTTCTTATCAAAGATAATATTTTGGTACATTATAGTCAAGACAATGGAAATTTATACATAATTATTTTATCAAAGGCTCAGATTATCTTTTGATTGATAGGGCACTTCTTATTTATTATTATGAAATAGTAAATACCTAATTTATTATTTCATAAACATAAGGTAAATTGTAATAAAATAAATAAAATATTCTGGTTAGAATATAATCCATAATTCTACTCTATTTCTATTTGTAAAGTTGATTAAATTCAATTTTTTTCCATGATGGTTTTTCTCATCTCATTACTTATCTATATCTATATTTTAAATTATATGCCTACTGTTTTAAAAAATAGTATTGTAACAATAAGTATAAAATAAATTTAAAATATTCCTATTGTATTATTCAGGTAGTTAGAATTTATTAAAAATAAGACACACAATATATTCATAATATTTTTACTTTTTAGTGGTATAGGACACAATTAATATTATATATTAAGAATATAAACAATGGTTTTTTTAATTAATCAATATCAAAGGGAAAAATTATAAATAGAAAACAACAATTATGTTTATTTATATATAAATTGCATTCTATTGTTTCATATATTTCTTGTAGACCACTCATCTCAATGATGGTCATCAGCAACTAATGGTCCATTGGGTTGGAGAAGGATCTGATGTAATCATCTGTCTGGCTAGAGATTCCACTTCAAGGAACAAAGGCGTTGCATCATCATCAGCACTGTATATATCTTATGATTATGGAAAGAATTTCACTAACAAGACAGAGGTCTTTCGACTAGGAGATGATGCTGACAGTGGTTATGCTCAATTGGACAAGTTCTTCAATCATCCTAAATATCCCGAGTTTGTGAGTATCATTTACATTTTTTTTTAATGTTATCAGCCTGTTGTACATAAGTAATTATTAAATAATAAATAATATAGGAGTTATTAAAATAGAAGCAAAATTATATTTTTCTAATAGCAATAATAATTCTAGTAACAATAATTATTTTATGTTTATGGATTTTTTCAAGAACTCAATAATATATCAGTATGTGATGTTAGTGCAGTTAAGCCGATATGGCTGAATGGTTAGGACTTGTGCATCTTAACTGATGACTGTGGGCTTTAATTATTACCACTGAATTCATCATCATTCATCTCAGCGGTGAAGGAATTTTTTTTAAGGAAACTTTTATTTGTCTAAATTCAATGAAGTTTTGAGTCATGTATATCCACTAATCCCCATTGAAGCTGCTTTGGAACATTTACAGGCTGTTTTTATGGTATTAATTAATTTAAAATACAACTTTGTGGATTAACATGAAATTATTTTTGGTAAAGAATAAATGTAAAAAACCCTAAGTACCTAACAAGAGTCTGTTTAAATATAAACTTAAAAGGCAAACAAAATGAAAGATTTGCAATATTTTTAGCTGCTGATATTGTAGTGAAATATCAATTGGCAAACAACAATATCATAGCAAATTAAATGACTTTACCAAGGGCATGTAAGTTTTTGTCCAAAAGAAACATAATATAAAGTAATCTGATCTTAATATTAATCGAATGACAAATCGGCGATAGGCGACGTCATAAGAGTCATTGAACTGAGCTACGCACTAACTACCACTTGTGTCAAATTACCGTATGCGGTTATATTCTATATTATAAGAAAATCTTATTGTATGCCTAAGATGTAAATTGAAAATAATTATCATGTATTTTTTGGGGTTCGGTAATCACACTGATGGTCTGCTTGTTATATTATTTATTGGTCTTTATAGATCTGCCGTTAATTTTTTTTTTTTTATAATATGTATTTTTCGTGATATCAAGTTTAAAAGTTATTATAAAACAAGTTTATTTCTTTATCATTTTGAATATATGGGGTCAAAGGTAACAAATGAAATCCTTTACTTAGGATCAAATCCAAACATGCTCGAATTATTTTTTTATCTATACATTGTCACTTGGATAGGTAAAACACATATCTACAAAAGATTAATAAAATACATAAACAACTTACAATTAACAATCAAAAAGATAATGTTCTCGTATATTGGTATACTATCAGAGTTTATATTTTTTACTAATTAGTACTTTAATTAAAGGTATATAAAACTCAATAGATCTTAATATTTTCATGAGTGTTTAATTATAAAACTTATATTATAACATAATTTTGCTTCTGTTTTCTACTGCACTGAAATTGTCATGTTATTTTTCCTTGTGAGTATATTTATTTATCACAGTTTTCTTTTAATTCATTTCTACGTATATTTTGAACAATTTATTGAAAGTATAGATAGTTAGAAATACTTATTATTTATCAAAGCATATAATATCAATTTAACAGTTCAATGCTCGAAAAATCAACAAACATAAATGCTATGATTCATTTACTTATTCAACTGTCTGAGGAGATAATAAATACAATTATACGGTTAATTAATATCGGTCATATTCTTTCGTGAACATAGACCATTATTTGATATTTCCTAACAAAACAACAAAACAAAAGATAACACGCTTTATAAACATCATCGGTATAGTTACAACCCACATGTTAGCTGTTCCACCAAAAAGCTATGTTGGTGAAGTTAGCCTGTGAATCTGGCTCCAGAGACAACATTCATTTAGTTCTCGTAATTGACAGTGCATTAATGGTATAAGGAATAGTTATTATATTTCTTACAGCCCCAGCTTCAGTGTCTGTGGACGATGACGAAGTAGTCCATTTACTCGCCTGCCTTTTAATTATAAATTAAAAAGAAATATATATCCCTTATCAAGGAATGTATATATGTATATTTAAAAATTATTGTAATTTGTAATGTTCAAAGTATTTCTCCGATAAGCAGTATTAGTCTTTGTGTAAATCTAACTATTTGTATGCCAATTAATTTGTGTTCTACTTCCTGTTATCTAGAAAGTCAATAAATACTTGTAAAATAACTTATTATATATGCTTTAATAATTTTGTAATATAAATAAATTTTTTTTTTTAAGTGCGTCTTCGTGGATTCTACTAATAAAAAACTATACTATACCCAAGACAATGGACGGACTATACACAGATCGGACCTCAGTTTCCATCCTAGTGAACTTGCTTTTGATGAGGAAATTCCAAACAGATACGTTATCTTGGATAAGGTTAATTCAACCCGTAACGTAAGTATTTTAAAATTTTTATACTAGACTAGTCATAATGGATAAATTTTTATTTAACAAATTATATGATGGTTAAACTCTACCCTATACAATCACATCTAGACGTATCTTAAATATTATTTCATTACGTTTACATTTGAAAAGAAAGGCAGGCGCTCAGCACGAATTAACTGTTTTTATATATGTATATGTATTTTCTATGAAGCAACATTACTGTAGCGTGATACCGTTATTTTAAGCAATGTTAAAACTGTATGTAGGTACTTATTTCGCGGTCAAGGTTAAACACGAGTGATGTTTTAAAAACAAATAACGGAACTTTTACTGCACATGATAACTTAATCTTACGCAATTGTCGCTTCTTATCTTTCTGTAGTTATATTTTTTGATTTGGTCAAGAATTTCGATTTATTTCATGACGATACTACATGTATGTCTTATTATAGTAAACGTCATGGTCAATTGTTTAGTTTTTGAATAAGAAATATATATTTTTTTTAATTTCCTAGATATTAATGTATTCATTTTACTGGATTTTAATTACGAAAAAAATTCTAAAAGTCTTGGTCGTAAATTTATACCCAAACATTGTTCATGAAAATATTGAATACTAAGGGAATATGAGGGTCTATTTTGAAGAATAAACATAGAATAAAAAAATATTCGCTCATTGTTTAGGTAAATTTTCGGACATCCGCAGAACAAGTGTCGAAAGTTACATTACAAACGTTTGAATGGATAAGGATCGCATATACGCATTATACATAATATATGTATTACATACAATTGTTGAAATCGCTGTTCGTTTCCGTCTATAAGATCGGCTTGTGATTACTAGAATGATGTCCAGTGTTGTGTCCAGTTACTGGCACAATCGACGTAATAGTTTAGATCCGGCATGAATGGCGGCGCATTGAGGCGGGCGGCGTAAATAACCGTTGTAAACTTCTTACAGTGCTAGTGTCTATGGGCGCTGGTGATCAATTACCCATTAAGTGGCCCCATTGCTCGACTGACCATATCTGTTAAAAATATATATACATTATTTATTATTTAAGTTAATTCAGTTTCAAACTGGAATTATTTACTAAGAGTTTGTTGAAATAATCATTTTGATAATGAATTAGTAATGATGAATGTCCTAGTATCCGAATGAAGTTTCGTTCGGATGACGGTGTCTGAGGTACCCTAGGTCCATTTTTTGTACCAGTGACAACTGTATGCTAAATTTCATGATGATTGCTTTTGGGTTGTTGAGACGTAATAAACAAACACTCTTTCGCATTTGAAAATCAATTCAGATTTAGAACATAGTTAATTGCAAATTATTATTATTTGAAAAAAATTTGAAGCTTTCTAATACTGACGATTTGTGCTCACGATTTGAGCAGGATCGATTAATTATTGTGTATATAACATAGCGTTAATTTCAACATTTTACAATACAGCGACTTTCGATTATTATATTGTTAAATGAGTAGAAAAAATGCAAATAGGTTTTGTAACAGACGACCTTGCGCTCGCTAATTCCAAAAGTCATTATGCATCAAACTTGTTTCTAGCTATACATGACCTTGGACGGAGGAAAGACTTTCAAGATGATTCAGAGTTACGTTAAGATGTTCTTCTGGCCGTCCGGACCTGGTTTCTCGAAGATTTTCTATGTCGAGAGATGGAAGCCAGGTGGTAACAGTACCGTGCTCAGTGTCAACGATCCGACGAACATGGCCAATGCTCATGAGCTGTTTACAGATGCAAAGGACTTCCAGATAAAAGGGGATTTTATGTTCGCAACCAAACAATCAAAAGAGGTAAGTTTGTATAATATACTAATTTAATAATTTAATTTCACCTGTCCTGATTAGAAAATAAGTAATTGCCCAAAGATTAAACGAGATAAATAAGTAAAAATAAGAGTAATTAAACTATTATATATATATTATACTAATATATTATTAAAAACTTGTCCCGGATATCGTGAAGCCTTGAAAAAGGACAAATTCAAGTCCAAGACCTTTCTTACGATAGGTACAGAATTTATCAACTGAGTTTTCCTTATTCATAGGTTTTTCAATTTAATTTTTTTTTCCTTCGTAGTTTTGTAATTAAAGCATTCACAAATACCTACATTTATTTTTACAAAACGTTTTTTTGTATATGTTTATTTAAATCATGTATTTTTCTTGTCAGTGAAACAATTTTGTTGAGATAGCTTCATATATCATATCCAAATGCTATTAAAGATATGACCTTTTGAAACTGATTTACGCAACAATACTTTACATATAATCACATGTAAGCAGCAAAAACAATCGAATGAGTTTAATATTTTAGAAATAAATACAATTAAAACAAGAATATAACGTTTATAGTTTAAGGAGTCGGAGTACTGTTTGTATCAAAAGATATAATTTATAACAAAAAAAGTTATCATTTAACATTTACTCATAAATAATTTAGTCTATTAACATTGGTCAAAATGTATCATAAATGTAGACAATGCAAAATAAATAACCTTAATAGTTTTGCTAACTGTACTTACAGTACAAACTTTAAACCATAATGAAATGGATGTATTATAATTATAATTATGACGTTTATTATTATTGTCGTCTGAACAAGTAAAAAGCATTATGTTTTCCTGCTGGTTCTGTGGTTCAAAAACATCCTGTAACATTTCCCTACAACATATGTAATTTGTTTTTCCTTTTAAGTTAAGCGGCTTATTATTTATGTGACATGAAACACATTGTTCTTATAAGTAACTAATCTGAATTTGTAACGTTTTTAAAAAAATGAATTAAAAAAACATATTTTATACTAGTTTCGCCTGTAAAAGGACATAGCCTATGATGACTTTTCTTGGGGTTCAAGCTCGCTTCATACCAAATTTCATAAAATTCGATTCTGTGATTGAGCCGTGAACACCTAACAGAGGGAATTACTTTCGCATTTTAATATTAGTATGGATTAAATTTATGGTCACCATCCTCATGTGTTCGAACATTGTTGGACATAAATTTCTCGTAAGGCATGCAAATAAGCCAACGCTCTTTTTATTATTTTTATTTAATGAACCTATGTGTCCGCGCCTTTGTTTAACTTAAGTGCATTTTTTTAATTAAACTAATCATGACTACATTGCCAGCATTAATTTTTATTAAGTATAAGGACTCAACTATCTGGCTGTTATTTTCCAACCGCCTTAACTAAACTTAACCTAAGGACTGTCTCGCGTTTACTCCGCTCATTTTATTTTTTCGGCTACATAAAAATATAAAATTAGTTATAAAAAATGAAATATAAAACAAGAAATGGATAAAATTACTACGGACCGGTAGAAGTTCAGATGCGTGGAAAAGAAAACGAGAGATCAACGAGAGATTTTTACGATTGGGATGTTACTTATATTATACTTGTATTAAATCTATATGATGTTATATTTTTTTGTGATTCGTGTATTCAAATTGGAATATCGAACAAGTTATTCTACTACAATCATTGACGGCGTGAGAAATTACAAGGTACGGACGTAAAGTTGCTTCTATCTAAAATTCCCAGTCCTAATAATCAGCCCAATAACTCTTCATTTAAAAATAGATATACAAAAAGCTAACCATAATTTTTTGTCAAATAACTATTATAGAAATCGTACTAAATGGTTAAAATCCCTTCCGAGGCTTAGTGTGATGATCGCTGATTTAGTAGGTTGCGTACCACAATCCGTCAGACTAAGCGCTACCGAAGTTTGAGGCGCTACTGCTTTAGTTTGTATCCGAGTAATTAGGCCGTTATAAACTGTAAAAACTCTTCTCGGGTAGTAAATCGAGTCAATGGAGATATTACCTACTAGTAACAGTTAAGTCTTTTGTTGCTCAAATACCTGTAATTCATATATGTGCAAGTAAGGCTGGGCTGACGTCATCACACGTATAATAAAGATGAAACGATCGGTTTTCACATTATCTAATGAATATACGGTATCTAACCTAATCAAAATCTATGGTGGTGACCCATTTTTAATACATATATCCGAGAATCGACCCGGCGTTGCATGCAGGTATTACTCAGTGTCAGACAGTAGTTTGAAGGTCCGATGACTCATATAAATATATTGTATGATATTAAGTACATTTCCCTCGTACGATACTCTGATAACGGACGCTTTTAAACTAATTATAAACCTACCTCTTATTTATAATAGTAGTCCTTCCGTACTGGATTTCGCTTATTGAGTTTTTTAATCACTTAGGATGTTTTTAATATAACTTCGTTTGTATAGATGTAGTAAGTTACTCAGGTGCATTGAATATAAAAAAGTGTGAAGTTGTCTTGAGAATGTCGTAATATTACGTATGCGAAAAGTGTCAAAAAGTATTTTCTAACTTGCCTTACTATTTAAAAACCTACTAGCAAATGTTTTTGTAAGAAGTCTTATTGTTATATGTCAACACTCGCGCGCTACGCGACTTGACTGTTTACGGGCTTAATCAAGGTTTTACTCAGTAACTTATTTCAGTAAAATCAAATAGTTATAAACAATTTATTATAAGTACGTCTGCTGATATTCATAAAGCCTTGCCGTCGCTACTGCAGTTTCGCTAACATTTTCCATAAAAGTATCGTATTAAAGTCTTATAAAGATTATGTAACTGAATATATCCTTATTATAATATTTTTTGCAATTGTTTATTGTCCATTTCATATTATAATTGACATAAAACATATGTTTGTATAGACTTTTTATATAGACATTTTTTTAACTTTAAAAAAAAATTGGGTAGATACATAAAATTCACTGTAAACGCTAAGTTATATTTGTAGTTTTTCTTTTTTTTTAGTCCGGATAGTTGCCAATCTAGTTTTATTATGAAAAGCAATTTTGTAACATGTGAAAAGGTATTAAAAACAATAGGTATATAAAAATGTATATGTGACCGTTTTCCTTATGCGTCCCTGGTATCTTTAATTATGAATCTTAAGTTATTATAGTTTTATGACGGTCCTGTATACCAAATCATTTAGGTGTTTTAATTAATTAATAAATAACTAAATGCTTAAACTATTCATGGATCCGGATTTCGTGATCGCTACACCAACATTTATATAGTGAGGTAGACGTAAAATGTTTAATTCATTACTTTGTAATCGTCGATGTGTGTAGCATGCATTATATCTTCTTCATTTATGATACTCTGATATTGGTACGGATTCTGTCGTACAAAACAAGTAATTTGCAAATAATAATGCACGCACTATGCTCTTTGTCTAATACTATTATCACTGCATAGAAAGAGAGAGCAAACAGGTATGAGTACGGGTAGTACTGGAAATGAGATTAGTTTTTGAAATTATTTCGAAACAACTCTCGAAGTTTAAAACATATTTTTTAAAATCGTTTTATCCTGCCAGACATATTGACTAAAAGAGCCTTCACATTTAAAATTATACAAATGTAAAATTTCTTCACAAGCTGTTTTGTTAAATGTTATGAATGTCGTAAAACAGCTATTATATTGAATTTCAATTTACTAATTGTTTTTAATAATGTTATTCTTCCGTCTCATGTAACCATTCACATCGGTTCGGTTAAATGTCATACGAATAGTAAGCGTAGTAAAGCGTGTTATTGTAAAGTAATACTAGTATTTTTAATTTAAGGTTGAAATTAAATTTACGTTAATTGTAAAAGTAATATTAAATTTTATAAGTTTTATATACCTAGTTAGTTATCAACATTTCAACGAACTTCATAGCTCGCCGACATTAATCATCCGAACATCCTTTATTATTTGCATATAAAACATTACTTTTTATACGTTATAAATTACAAAATCAGACTTTATAGTCGAGGTCGAATATTAATTAATCGGAGACTGAAGAACTTTCGTAAATAAATAGGAAACATATTATATAATTGCTGTTAGCACTACTGGCTCTCATGGCGTCTCCGGTCACGAATTACGAGGATCTGTGTTCAAACTCCAGGTGGGGCAGGTAGTAAAAGTAATTAGATTTTTCTATCGGGTAATTCTCAGTAGCAGCCTCGAGTCAACATTGGCAGCTGAAACACGATTGCAGAGATCCATTAATAAAATAATATTATAAATGTCAATATTGCTTGTTATTATTAGCTGTCTTCGAAACAATATGACTGTTAGTAGAACACGAAATCCTATTTAATATGAGGGCTCAAACCGACGGGGGGGGGTTTCTTATGGTCACGTGGGAAAGCATTGTATTGTACTGTTGCTTTCCTACTTAAAGCGTAACATACAGAGTTATTTTTCCATTTATAATATTAGTACAGATTAATGTTATTAAACCTATAGTTATTGCACCGTAAGTAGTAATACGATAATGTTAAAAGTTATATTATTCAGCGTTGAATGGTTTGCAATATGTGGTTTGTTTATACCTTTTTTGTATGAGATGTCATTGAAAATTGTCATCATCATAAATATTAGGTATAGTTTTTTCACAAATGTCAACAAAGCGTTTTTTTATTTTTCTAGTATGTGGTCACTTGACTTGAATGGCGCTGTAAGAAATATTAACCATTCCATACATCGCCAATGCGCCACCAATCTTAGGTATTAAGATGTAATGTCCCCTTGGACTGGAACACAAAAATACTTGTAACTGCTTTTTGGCGGTAGAATATCTGGACTTGCACAAAGCCCTTCCACCAAGTTTTATTTTATTTAAAATCAATAAGTGTTTAGTTTATCCGATTAGGTACTCGAATAGCGTCCCGCCCGTGGCTCCAGTTATCACTAAATTTCCACTTGACGCGAGGAAGTCGTTAGTAAAGTGAATAATACGAAACAAATTTGTCCCCGTTGCTCTTGTAGTCCTTCGAGTCTAGAGCGTTCGCGCTAAATCACATCGATGACCTCTGTGACCGACCCGACTCGAGTCACACGGGTTTTATTTTATAATTTGATTTTTGTTGTTTTAATTGCATACGTTTATAATATCTGTGTTACTTCCGTGTATAAAAATCTCAAATTTACACAGTTTAGTTCTGTATAAATTAACTTTAAGAAGGCATATTTTATTTCGATAAAGCCGTACCTCCGATTGCGTTGAATTTTTGCACAAAATTCATTATAGAGAACATACCTTTCAGCATATCATTGTCGAGATGAAAACTTCAAAATTTGTTTTTTGTCAGAATTTGTTTGACAAATTTCATCTCCACACAGAATACGATTAACTTATAACGTACTTTAAAAAGGAAGTATTCGATTTTCATCGTAAATATTTAAACGCTGTTTTATAATTGTTATTGTTATTAAATAACGAAGTAGATATATTTCTATAATAATAATATAATAATATTATAAGAACTTCAATTGTATATGCCAGTGCACGGTGCTTATGGAAAACTATATGGAATATTTACGTAATGAAGTGTTGTTTGTTACGAACTTTTATTATTTCACATCTCGGAGCTTAAAACAAGTTTTTGTTTTTAATTTTATAATTTGCATATATATAAGTAATGTTTTCATGTTTATAACTCTTGATAAATTTTAGAGTAAAACGAATAATCGCTGTGTATTAATCGATTTTACTTATCATGACGAGTTACAGTACGTCAGACACTCATAGCGACATAATATATATTTCTATACTGATATTATGAATGTGAAAGTAACTCTGTCTGTTGCTCTTTCACGGCCGATCCACTGAACCGAATTAAATTAAATTTGGCATAAAGTAAGCTTGAATTCCAAGGAAGGACATAGGTTACTTCTGATGCCTTATACGTCATGACTAACCACTTAAACGCGAGCGAAGCCGTGGGCTACGACTAGTGCTACATATATTTTACTCACATGTAATGTGTTTAAAAAAATAATTCTAAGTTAATTTATAATTTAGTATCAACTAAATGTTTTAAAATATAACATTTGTATAGATATGATAAAAATATATACAATATGATCGATTCTCTTTTATGAATATTGTACGGCATTTGATTTGGAAGTTGGAAAATTTGAATTTTTTTTAAATATCAATAACATTCAAACGATTTATTAGTTAATATGTATTTTATAATATAACTAGCTAATCCGACAGACGTCCTGCGTATCACCTATATAATATATAACAGTTGCCATTGCGATTAGTAAAATATTGTATATGTTTGTGCTACTGATATCTAGTGGAAAGTTACGATAAAGTATATAAACCCTATAATAAATAAATATTTGTGCCGGGCCAATTCTTTTAAGATATAACTTTTATGATACCTTCACGATTCTGCTCTGATCCAACTTCGACTATTCCTCACAAAAATAAAACTCGGTTTAGTCGTAACCGAGGACCAATTCTACTTATTTATATCGGTTATAATTCTAATCCGATCCAACTTCGAACGAAAATTGTGTTAGTAAAACAACGAAAGTGACGATTTTTTAAGAGAATTGGTCAAAATCTATTAATCTCAAACAGATATACCAAATTTTTACTAGTAGACGGTCGGTTGAATGGCCCACTCGATGGCAAGTGGCCACCATCGCCCATACACATTGCCGCCGAAAGAAATATATAAGATGATTGATTTGGAAAATAAGATGTTAAGTCCTGGCTCGCTCATCGTTCAAACCGGAACACAACAATACAAAGAATTGGTGTTTGGCGGTGGAGTATCTGATGAGACGGGCTTGCATAAAGCTATACGACCCAGTTATAAGATTATTATTCGCTGATACTGATGATATACGGTTATTTGTACACACTTGTATGACGCAGCAAATATTGAAACATAAGCTCTTTTTGTTTTGTTATAATGTGATTACGCATATATCATAAACTCTACTTGTTTATCGTACGATGTATGACCGCGTCTATTGAGTAGAATTATATATAGTTTATTACTCCTTCGAAACACACCAGCATTTTGTAATAATATAATATTTATGATAATTTCATTAAAATAACCATGAACAAGTTTATGATACGCTGATTAACGAATTAGTTTGTAGAAGTTTCAGATTATAAAATAATTGGCAGATGCTTCATGCAACGTTACGCATAACGTTGTATGAAGCAACAAAAGCGAATACACACGCGCATAACATTGTATGAAGCAACAAAGCGAATACAAATTGCCGGCAGTAGTTGCCCAGTAGGTACCTACTAGTATAAGTCAATTAAAGTGGCAACACTTTTGAAGTATTATATTTCGCTCTATCGGTAATTTGTTTTATAATCTGAGGAAGAAGTCATTTAAAATGCTAAACACTATTTAGATATTTTCCTGTCTTACGACAGCAATATCGTCATTGTAACTATTTTGTTTTAAAATCGTACGGGAATTGTTTAAATTACTTTTATTAACTATAGATTTAATGTTTCTAGAACTCAATTTTGTGGTGACATGACAGAGTAACGTTTCGAATTTAGTGATTTGCATTACTTTCTCTTAACTTCCGGTAAGGTTTGGGCGCACTGTATCGACGTCGCGCATATCACGTCAAATTAAGAACATGATAAACACTGAAATAGGTTTGAATTCTGCGTTGTATATTAAAGTCAAGTCATTCAGGGTTCTCATCACGAAACTGCCCGTGATATGTACCTTTAAGGGGTTTAGCTTTAATTGATCGTAAATTTTTGTATAGGTAATCTAAATTTCTGAATAATTTAATTCACACTATTGTCAAGTGAGAGCCGAGATGGCCCAGTGGTTAGAACGCGTGCATCTTAACCGATGATTTCGGGTTCAAACCCAGGCAGGCACCACTGAATTTACATGTGCTTAATTTGTTTATAATTCATCTCGTGCTCGGCGGTGAAGGAAAACATCGTGAGGAAACCTGCATGTGTCTAATTTCAACGAAATTCTGCCACATGTGTATTCCACCAACCCGCATTGGAGCAGCGTGGTGGAATATGCTCCATACCTTCTCCTCAACGGGAGAGGAGGCCTTAGCCCAGCAGTGGGAAATTTACAGGCTGATTATGTTATGTTATGTATTGTCAAGTGATCGAATTAAATACACATTATTATTATGAACTACATATTCTGGTTTCACTTAATTCAACTGTCGAGGATTGCTCGACGTGTTTCCGGAAGTCTATAATGTTGCCATTCTGTCTGAGCAAATATCAGGAGACGTCCCATGACACAATCTCGTATTATGGTAATCTAGTAGTTTGGTAGTTTTGCTGATAAAAAAATTAAAATCACCCATGCATTTATCTGGATCATGTACGCGTTTATCAAAAACACAATTGTGTTAATTTCCAGTCTGTTTTTACAAGTAGATAGATTTAAATATTCATCTAAATCTTCTGAAAGTTAATAAAATGAAAATGTTGTGCAGATTGGCTATGGTATAAATTGATGTTATATCTGATGAAAAACAAAGTTTTTTATTTGTCAAGGTATTTTAACACACATACACACACACACAGAAAAAAGTCTCAGAAATAAGACAAAAAGGATACGGATGTAAGCATAGTCAGAAAAATGTATCCATATTACTACGTTGTATCAGAAGCAAAAAGGTATTGCCAATCTTAGACATCTGTATGAGTATTGCACATAATATTCAACATCTTACACTGTTAAAGTTACAATTATAACGCACAGTGGAACTTTTTCACATGGTCACTGTCCGCGATCATTCACAGTTAACAGGACACTCGTCCGAATCCAGGACGGGTCAATTAATCAATTATAAATAAAAAAACAAGTTATGTCAATCCTATCTATGAAATATTCTTAACAAATTACGTTTCGTATTGTTTGCTCTTGGCAATACATAACGTAAAAATCATATATAACCTATTCCAATCGAAGAAAGAATAAAGTTAAACAAACCTTACATCTCCTTACAATTTGTTATTTTTTAATGTATCTTTATTAATAACCAACATTCCACTAAACTACTTATATGTACTCGAATTAGACTTTCAATGTCCCGTTAACAGCTTCATCGACATGCGAAGCGCCTATTTTTTGCGAATCCATTACGAATATCATTGATTATATTCAAGCTATCGCCCAATCATATCGACCAAATTCGATGTCAAATGTTGCATATTTGTCTTCATATTATGCTTAAATTGTAAGTTGATATACTTATAATAAATTATTATGTATGTGTGTGGAATTACCGAAACCGTATATATAACAAAATATTAGTTTTCTTCAAACTTCAACTTACAGTTATTTTTTAGTATTGGAGTGAAGTTTTCGGTCATAGACGTACAATAATGGCGTATAAATGCTTACGAACATTTTTAAGGAGGCCTTTGAACACATGCCGTTACTACACTAGTAATCAATAAATGATGAAATACAAACACGTCATGTAATATAATATTTTTTGTTTAATATTATAGGTATCAAGTTTTATAATAATATTCTCTTGGCAGTATACTAAATAAATACATGACATACATTACTCATATGAACGAAGCCACCATACTTAAATAATAAGATTACATTATTTTAATACAATTAGGTTAGAAAGAAAAACTAATGTTTTTGAAATAGGTTTTCTGTCTTAATAAAATATAGGAAGATTGTTTTCATGTTATTGTGAATGTAGATTTGCGAAGGTCAGGTCCATCATTTTATTAGGTACGGTGTTTTGACTATAGTATTCATGTATATAACATTCATTGGATATGAGCCTTTGTATACAGGCGAAGATTAAAGTATTACATTTCGTAACAAATCCAGTTTGACCAAAATTATACTAGTGTATGCATAGCGTACACTTTGCTAGAAAATTTGTGATTTAAAAGAATGGTTTTCGTCTCTTACTAATTAATTTTTGAAGATAGGCTTGAGCTTCATTCATGCCAATAACATTATCATTAATGAGCAATTCGATTTTAGAATTCAGCATAGAACACATTCTTTAGATGACTCAAATCTACTGATCATACTAGCTACCGCTAGCAGCCTCAGGCTACCTAGGCTAGTTTTGAATGACAATACTAGTAGGATCACCGTAGCACATCAAGACCAATACAAACATAAATTATCTCCGGTGGAAACGAGGTCTTTGGCCTGTCTCCTTTTGTCGATAGTCGGAGGCGGTTTTGGATAGAACTTTCCTGAATCCGAAAACGTCTTAAGCCTTCCTTTCTCGTAGTAGAAATCGTTAATCTTTTCCTTTACTAATTCCACTCGTGCAATGAGACTCTGCTTAGAAAAGACATTCTCGGCTGAATTTAAGAAATAGGCCGCCATGCTGGCGGTGACGTTGAAAGCCGACAGAGTAATAACAATACACAATTCAGGATAAAAATATATTGGATTCAGTCATCTCTTATCAACGACTTTCTAAAGAACTAATAGACGGTCTTATGTCGGTGCATAGATCTTATGATGGCTTCCATTTTCTGTTTTTTTCATTACTTGTCCCAGCTGGAGATATTGCTATGGCCAAAAGGCGCAAACAATTTAATATATAATTATTACACCTAAGCAAAAACATTAAATAAACGAAGGAATATAATGGGTACGTCCAGGTACCAGAATTAGATAAACGGCAACATGAACTTTAGTGATATATGTATTCAATGGAAAAAAACTGACCTCGAAAAAAACTACGTATACGATAACTTAATTACCTATATTCTTTAAACACAGTCTATTCAATCTACTCTTCAGTTATCACATAAGAATTTATATTATAAATATGTTCGATGTCGTCGATATTTTGAGACCACAGTTTTATATTTCACAAAGCGAGTGTCGTTTTAAGTGGCGAACATTTCATCGAAGCTCATAAGCACTGCATACTTTATGAGAACTACAACCACGAACTACTGTATACGAATGTACCGAACCGACTCGGTACATCTTTTTTTCACTTTTGATTTCGAAATTGAACTAAGGATGACGTTTGACTTTTAGATGTTCAAGGTAATGGTGATTGTTGTAAATTGAATATGCAATATAAGTTTTCGTAAATGTAGAGTTTTTTGCAAATAATAATGTTCAAATTTAGGTTTTTTCTTAAACTGCTAACTATTATCTCAGTCATTTAGTTTAGGGAAACGATTTTATGACGGCATTGGTAAGCTATTACACGCTTGCTTCTTTCAACGTATATTAAACTAGCTATGCCTGCGACTTCGTGCGCGTTTGAATTTAATAAAAAAGCGTGGCTTTATTATTATTTTACATATAAGTCTAAAATAAAACTAGCCTAGACTACTCCTTATTACATCAGCTATCTGCCAGTGAAAGTCCCGTTAAAATCGGTCCAGCCGTTCCAGAGATTAGCCGGAACAAATAGACAGACAGACAGACAAAATTTCTAAAAAGTGTTATTTAGGTATATGTGCCGTGTATACATACATTTGCATTTAGTATAACGCGGTTATTTTAATATTACAAACAGACACAGATTTTATTATATGTATAGATATGAACGAAATTACTTTTTGTATTTTATTTTGTATCTTTGCTCACATCGTGATCCACGAAATTTCCGTGTGGCAACTGAAGCTTTGTTCGTTTATTCGTCATTGAAACTATCAATAACGATAAAAAATAAGCAACATAATATGCCGCCAATGAGCTATAGCTTCTTTTTTGAGTTAGTGTAATGAAAATCCAATAACTTTAAATGTAAAAACTACTTTTAGTATTTGAAACTGTAAATAAAAATATTTCGTACTAAGATGCAATTATTCATTCTACGTGTATTGCGTTTCATATACCGCACATAATTATTATATTTTTGCTGTAGTAACTTTCCACGAACTTCCATTATTCATATAATTAAAATTATCGCAACGTGAAAAACAAGAAAAAAATAACGGTATTATTAAATAAGATATATATGAAATTGGTATCACGTAATTATTACATGACGGACCTATGTATTTTATTATTAGTGGCAAAGAAATTTTTCTCCGATAAATTATATTTATATTAATAAATGGGTAGATTTTTTTCTATACATATAAAATTTATATAAGTTTCAGAGAATACATAATGTTATCTAATAAGTAACTGCACTTTGCAGTTTTACTCGTATATAATTTAGTCTATTGACGCGACTGTCGTATTTTTAGGTTCTCTATTTATTATAACCGGGTCCGAAATATTAATCCTACCGATAAAGGTACTTCTTCATTTTTACCGATTAAACGATATGTGCTCTTTTTTTACTATTATGTAGTCGTAAGTACATTAATATAATTTAAATTAGTAAAGTATAGTATATTTAATTTAATTAGTTAATCGGCAATTGTATAAGTGTGAAGTTATTAAATAAAAAAAAAAATAGTTATCCTTTATAGTTTAACAGTTTAAAATAGTTATCCTACTTTAGAAATCGCAATCAAAATGTTATCTAAAAATACTGGACTGGCTGAAGACTGGACGTCAAGATTTTTTTAAGTCTTTAATAACTATAAAATAAAAAGCTAGTTGGAAAATGATGACACAGTTTGAGGTCTTTTCAAAGAGGTCGATTAATTTAATAAATAACTTATTTTTATAAGCTTAAAATTAGAAATTAAAAAGAAACCGTTGTTAAAACTCTATGTTGTGTTCCGAATGATATTGTTCATTTAAAGTATTAATATGTATGTGAATCATACCTCTGCCTTTTAAATGAGTCATGAAATATTCCTGATTTAGAATCAGAAATGGTTGTACTTTGTTTTAAAACTATAGCAGTATTTTATCTACTATATAACTGTTATAATTTGCAATGGTTCTATAAGTCATGTCTTTATAGCATGCTTTTTTTTAATTAGCGTAGAATGAATGTAACGGAATCAATCAAATGTTACTTTACATTTTTGGAGTTCTAATTATATTGAATACTCTATTTCATACAAGTTTTGAAAACAAAATACGTAAATTTGTTTTCGACTATTTTTTTTCTTTGCTTTGCTTATGACAGCATTAGAAAAAGTGTTTATTAAAACAATAGCATAAATTCAAAAACACTAGAATCAAGGCTAAACAATTAAGACTTTTTGTCATAAAAATTAAAAAAATACCGACTGTCTTGTTGAATGATCTAATGAATTGTCTGTGTCACTCGGGGTGATGTGAGTATTCTAAAGATACATGATACGTCAGAAACTGTTCAGGTAACATTACCTGAAAACATTACACTCCTTTTTCTGAAAGTTACACGACTGCTATATATGTAAATATATATACTATAAGTCATAGCTTGACAGCATAAATAACATGTTTTAATTATCTGTGATATAATTAACTAAATATTTTTTTAAATAATTAAAGCAATAAGAAACACCATCGGTGTATTCACAAAATAAAAAGGAAAAAATGTCACGAGAATAGTACCCTAGTGCGATACATAAATATGGGCATTTATTATATTGCAATTAAATTACCCTACAGTTATAATATAAACAATACAATTATCCTTCAAATTTAATTAATTAACGTAAAAAAAAAATCTTAAATGTATAGAGGTTTTGGATAAAAATCGTTTTTTTTTTTTTTTTACACAAGCGTGTTTTTATTAAACAATATTTCTCTATAAATATATTTTATATAGAGCGCCGAGATGGCCCAGTGGTTAGAACGCGTGCATCTTAACCGATGATTTCGGGTTCAAACCCAGGCAGGCACCACTGAATTTACATGTGCTTAATTTGTTTATAATTCATCTCGTGCTCGGCGGTGAAGGAAAACATCGTGAGGAAACCTGCATGTGTCTAATTTCAACGAAATTCTGCCACATGTGTATTCCACCAACCCGCATTGGAGCAGCGTGGTGGAATATGCTCCATACCTTCTCCTCAACGGGAGAGGAGGCCTTAGCCCAGCAGTGGGAAATTTACAGGCTGCTAATGCTAAAAAAAAATATTTTATATATTATAATCTTCAAGAACCCAAAGATAACGGATGATTCATTATTTTTGCCATTCACACAAAGTCGTTTTTACATTTATGCCATTCACAATCATTTTCGAATTTGGTACCTAAATATCGTCATACTTGAGTTAAAATACTAGACTTAAATTAGACTAGACTTAAACTAGAGTAGACTTTGGTAATGTTGATGCACTGCATTTATAAGTAATATAGAACCTAATTGAACATCTGTCACAAATTGCAGTCAACGCTATCATATGATTACATGTTACATTATTTAACATTCATGTTATTAAACAAATTACCTACCACGGAAAATAGATAATAGTATAGTCTTAACTATAAAGTATAGTTTAGACTATCTATTTATCTATTTAGTGATATTTTATTGGTATAAACATAATTGTAAACTATTAGTATCAGTTATATAAAACAATGTTGCAAGTTTCTAATGAGTATAGGAACGTCTAATGAATCGTAACAATAGTGATAGTTAATATGAGAGATAAGATATGACATTTTATAACATGAGTGTGGAAGCACCATAATAACTCGCAAGCAATTCAACCATGCAAACTAAGATGTTATGTTCCTTGTGGCTGTAATTACATCCGCAAACGATGAAATGGTGAACGAAAGAATGAAACTGAAACCGTAATCGTATAACATATATTATCGCAACAACGAATATTAATTTGATATTGTACGGTTTTGTACGAGTTTATTTAGGATATTTTATTTTATTAGGATATGATAATTTATTTTATATTTTTCTTATTGTAAAATTTTAATATTTTAAACGGATGCACGGTGGCAACACTTGCGTTTGGCTAGTATTTTTTTTGTTATCCGCCATCATTTTGATTAAAACCAAAATTCTTAATTTTTGTACATATTTATAATATCTATTTTTGTGTTATAGGACAAAAAAAATAAACTTAGTCAATAAAATTCAATGCAGTGTTGAATTGTTAACTTTATTTTTGTTAATAGATAACGGAAAATACTAAATATTTATGAGTAAATTACACACAGTCAACTTAATAAAGTAAATTTTGTTATAATTTAAATGTAAGACATCACAAACTATGTATGAATTTATTGATAACAAATTTAATATTGTTTCAGAAAAACTCCCTTGATCTCTACATCTCCCATCAACGTGGTCCATTTTTCAAAGCAGAATTTCAGACAGAGTTGGACCTGAGCAAGTTCCACATCGCAGACGTAACTGACAAACGTATATTTGTCTCTGTCATGCACACAGAAAACCTGGCGAATCTCTACGTGTCTGAAATAAGCAGAAATTTCACTCAGTATAACTTCGTGCTTAGCTTAGAACATATTTTGAGCTATTTTCCCGATGGAAATTGGAAGGATAGTTGGTTGGAGTAAGTTCTATAGATTTTTTAACATATATTTTAGGCGTAGTCATGATTAAACAAAATATTAATAATAATATAAACGAATTCAAGGACTCATATAAAAGAATTGAAGGAAAAGAAGGAAGGTTGGAATGGTAAAAGTCCGAAAAAGTCGTCCCTTTATAATAAATACTTACATTTACCAACTCATGTCGGTAAATCTTAGGTTTTACTGGAAAATCTTAAGATTTACCGTAGTTCGAGCTTTTACAGTAACATATACAACCAGTTGTCGCATGCGGCTTCGCTCGCTTTTTTAGGGTTGGTCGCTTTTTTAGGTTAAGTGTTTGCTCATACCAACTCGTGTTGTTTTATACTAAATTTCATTACACTTGTTTGTCTGTGAAGGAGCAACAGACTGACCGATAGATAGACGGACAGAATTTCTTTCACCTTTAGAATTTTATTTTAGATAATATTAGTATAGATTTGTGTATTTGGACTATTGCTACTCCATTAGCGATCAGCCTTCCCAGAAAAAGTTTCTTATAAATATTGTCACACAAGAATATTAATCTGAAAAGTACTTTACTATTGTTATGTATAATATATGGACGGATAATAATTTCTTATAGATGATATCGATAAAATTACACAAGTACAAAGACAACTATTTTTTTCTGTGCCATAAATATTGTATGAATAAATTTCTCGCCGCCTAGTGAGTATGACTGTTACACTCAAATATTCCATGGCCCCGAGACAACATTATAAATTTATAAAACAAATACTTTATATAACAAAAAACATTTATTGTAATTTTGTATGGTTTTGTATGTAGTTACAAATGTTAGCGAAGAATAAAATGTGCTTTTCGAAATAGCGTAACATTAGACAATCGTTGTTACCTTTTAATAAAGGTTTACTTTATGATAATACTAGTTGTCGCCCGCCGTTTCGCGTCCATTTTAGTTGTTGGGCATAAAAAAATACCTCGTGTCCTTCATTGGGGTTCGAACTTGCTGCATATCATATGTGGTTCGGTAGTTTTGTCGTGAAATAGCAAAAGACATACGAACAGAGTTACTTTCGCATTTATAATATTATACATTGTTTGCCCATGAAGGCGCGCCGCTCTACGTTAACTATCATATTTATATTAATTGTATGATCAAATTTGTATTTTGATGTATTTACTCTTTATGTTAGTCGTCTTACGCACACTACGACAGATTGTAATATATATAAGCACGTCACTCTTACTAATGCACACCGATAATTTAAAGGGACGTGCCTTCGTGGTTAAATAGATCTGTAGGGCTGACAAATGATTGTCATTTTGTGACAAGTCATGTGTATTGACTTGTCACAAAATGACAATCCGTAGGTTGGTGGCGCATTGGTGTGATGTAAGGAATGGTTAATATTTCTTACATTAATGAATGTCCTTTTCTGGTGGTGACCACTTACTACCAGGTGGCTCATTTGCTCGTCCGCATTCCTATTACATAAAAAAAGAAATTTCTATCAATTACTGGATCATATCGGATCTCTCTATAATCTAATATTAATGACGAATTAAAATAATAAAAAAAAAATGTGACTAAATTTTTTGTCGAGGCGCATTTAACGGAATTAACGATTTGGTTGCATGGTTGTTGAAAGTTTGATATTCAGAAACGCAGAAGCAGTTAACTGTATATCTTTAAATGACTATTGAATAAATGGCTAGTGATAACGTAAGTGTATTTTTAGAAACTCGAGAAAGGCATAGGTGAAGCGATATAATAACATATTTATACGAACATTTACCACATGTGATAAGAGCCGAGATGGGCCAGTGGTTAGAACGCGTGCATCTTAACCGATGATTTCGGGTTCAAACCCAGGCAAGCACCACTGAATTTTCATGTGCTTAATTTGTGTTTATATATGCGTATGTATAATTTCAACGAGCATAATTGCATTGGAGCAGCGTGGTGGAATATGCTCCAAAAAACCTTCTCCTCGAAGGGAGAGGAGGCCTTAGCTCAGCAGTGGGAAATTTACAGGCTGTTAATGTATAATGTAACAATAGTGTTAATAATATGTAATAATAGTTAGGCTTAGGAGTATAATAATAAGGTGTCACCAACGATAATCTTTTTCTACAGAATTTCTACCTTATTGTAATGTAAATACCGATCTTTTTCCCCAGAGATGTGACAGAAGATCCGTTCACTGATTTGTACCGCGTTGAAGGTTTGAAGGGTATATACATCGCGTCTAAGGTTAACTTCAAAACTCAGGCGTCGAACATAGAGCCGGAGCATTTGGTGTCACTCATCACATTCGACCACGGAGTCACGTGGTCGCCTATCAAACCACCGACCGAAGATGAAAATGGTAAATAAATGAACACTTTTTTTTTCAATTGGACCGAGTTGCCCAGAAATGTGCCAACCCATAAATACTAAGAAAAGTTTAAGTTTAAGACGTACATTATGCAAGCTATCCATCATAAATTAATAAACATAATAAAAAAATATGTATGACACAGGTTATGTAGTACTCTTTTAAATCTTAAAAAAACTTTTAACTATTTTAAGTGTTTTTAGGTTGTCTCATTTCTGCAAAAGACTGCCAAATTAGGCTCCTATGATGCATAATCATAATTTTACAAATTTATATTAAACGGAAATTACTAACTTGGTGGTAGGACTCTGTGCAAGTTCGTCTAGGTACCACCCACTCATCATATATTCTACCGACAAACAGCATTACTCAGTAGTAAGTGAGCCAGCTTATTACAGGAACAAGGGACATAACATCTTAGTTCCCAAGGACGGTGGCGCATTAACGATGTAAAAAATGGTTAATACCAATTGTGGTTACCGCTTACCATCAGGTGGCCCATTTGCAGGGCCTACTTATATCATAAAAATAATGTAAAGCTACCACCGATTCGGAGTGTATGTCTTAACGATAAGAATTTGTAAGAAATTCATTTTACTCTTTTCCACTAATTAAATAACCTAGTTTGTACCCCACGCTTTTTTTCATCTATCTAATCTTGTATTGAGTAATTGAGCTATTAGTGTAAAATATAACTAATTAAATAAAATTTAATATAAAACACTTTATATATAGTTAGCTACTTTATCCCTTTGTACAAAGTAGCTTTCTAGTATATTTACATATATCATACCATTTTTTTATTAATAGATTGCACTCGCGAAGCCAGAAGGCGAGGGGGGGGGGGCGTTGTTTGTTAGGTTTGCTAGTTAACAGATAAAAAAATGAAACATCATATATTGACTCAAGTATAAATATTATTCATTACAAATTCTAAGAATCTCGGTCCAGCTTTTTGTTCTACTCTTCGTAATTTATTATTTCAGCCTGCGGTTGCGATAGTATTATCTGAGACATCGTAGGTTAGTTTTTGTTATTCATAGTGAATTAACATAATTAGCGTACAATCATAAGGAAATAATGTTAACTCTCTCAGCAGGCTCGTGAATTTATATTCATAAAAATATAATAAACCCTATTCACGTATAGGTGCTAGGAGTTATGAGAATATCTTCCGCCTACATAAATGTCGAATTACATTACGAAGGTTTCAGTGGTTTAGTTTGGTTGAAGTTATATGATTTAAATAATACTATGTCTATGGCTTTTTATATTAAACTAGTATAGTAACGCGGAAGAGCTTCTTTGTTTAATCTCTGGAACTAAACTAACTAAACCTAAGTATTGGTTAGACCAATACTTATTTTTTAAAATATTATATTACATTAATTTTTATTTTTTAAAATAAAAAAAAAAAAACCGTATAATATGTTGTTATGCTTTTGATAAAATATATGATTATATCGGTACAACTAGCAAGTTACAGTAGTTCGTAGTAATAATAATTACTACTGATACTACGATTACTAGAAATTTGTTTTTTTTTTCTTTGTACTCTTATTACAGAATAGAAGATATTCTGTCTCTAAATAATAATTTATTTTATAACGTTTCTATGACTTTAAAGTTGTATTGTTTTTATCGTTGTAACACCTTTACGAATTTCTGATTTGCATAGAAGTTGACTAGTAGATATTGTCTATTGTGATATTGGCACTTAAGCCGTCTTTAATACCTACTATACGAAATAAATGTAAATGTCTCAGATTCTTCTTCGGTTCATGTCAGTTTTCGTTTGTTCTTCTGCAACTAGCTTTTAACCTAGAAATTCTAATCAAGATTAACGTATCCTAACCTTTCGGCCATTCAATCCAGTCTCAATAATATTATCATTCTAAACTTAAACTTAATGTTATATTTAAAACAGGAAAGCCGCTTAACTGCCACATAGAGAACTCCTGCCGTTTACACTTGTGCCAGAAATTCAGTCAGTTGTATCCAGTAACAAGGTAAGGATGCTATAATCTAATCTAATTTAAATACTCGCAACCTTGAGAATGGAGTGTATGCACTGTTATGTACAATTTACTTTGAACTTTATTTTAATGTAGTTGAGTCTATTATTGCCTGTAATATGTAGTGAACTATAGCCCTATCAAGTGTTGTAGTTACTTTATTTGGTAGTTAGTTTGTTTAGAGACTTTGCTAAGTATGTGGTCGTATTATGCTAATCAATACCCGCTGTCAATTATAGATTAAGTAATGATCGTATCCGCTGGAAGTTCTTGCATTGTGATCAATGATGGTTTATCGACATCTGAAATGTAATGTGTTAACGTCAAAAGTTTTATAAAAAATAATACCCGACATTTGGTTTCGAAATTTCAATTGTTTACACCTTTAAAGACGTATCACTTTGAATGTTACCTACATCAAATATTAATTTTAAGTTGATGGTGTAACTTTTTCAATTAATCAATAAATAAATAAAAAAAGATCGATAGTAATAATCACCTTGGATATTTTGAATAATTAATTTAAAGTCTCATATATAGTTTAGTCATATGATCCATTTCTATTAATTATGTTAAATATATGCAAATGAATTTACATACATTTACGTTCAAATCAGTGACCTATAAAATATCATTATTTAATGCCAAGCGTTATAAAACATCAACACTTAAACGAATGAATCGAATCGATGTATAATGACGATGAATGAACGATGCCATGTAAAAATAACGTTCTTTTAATCGAATTTCGAAATTCAAACTCCAAAAAAATCAAATCGATTATCTTTATTCAGTGTATAATTACACTTCTTACGGTAAAGAAAATTACACTGACTTCGGTGCGGTTTTTTACTACGGTTTTTGTCCACTATTTAATTTTGTTTTCTTCCGATGGAATTATGGCGTGACACAATCGTAGAGATTATCCCCAGTTTAACGTGCTTTCCGAGACAAGACAGTAGAACTTTGTGCTCTTTGAAATCCAGGAATTAATATGCGTCGCGATTCTAAGCTGGGCGCTACGCGTAGCCAAGGACAACGACAATAGCAACAACGATAATATTACCATCATAATTATTTTTTGCGTTCTACGTCGCGGCTGCAGTCATAAATATAAATAAATATAAATATTGGACAACATCACATACATTACTCTGATCCCAATGTAAGTAGCTAAAGCACTCGTGTTATGGAAAAAGTCATTGAATTAGTTAAAGCTTCTTTCATATTATTTAAGTGAAATCGTTCTGATTACTGAACTGAATTTGATCATAGAAATGCAATCGCCGTCCTCAAACTGCAGCCTGCGAGCCGGGCGTGTTTTGCGCGTGTATACTGTATTCCAGGTCTACGCACATATGATATACTATAAGAGGTGGAGGCTAAATATTACGTTATATTTATATACACTATAATAGCAGATATGTAAAGCAGTAACGTAATACCGGATTTGTCGCTGGTATTTATCGATATTTGCTGATTTTAACTTTGCTAAGACAAAACTTGAATATTATGTAAAGTAGATGCTATCGTCGTAACGTATAACAAGTTATTTTAGATCAACATGTGAAACTACATATTATTTTATAATTTAATTTAAAAAAAAAAAAATATGAATAACGAAATCAATTCTTAAATAAATTAATAATTCTTAATAATTAAACAAATGATAAAGCTTTCCAAAATCATTCAATAAATGAATAATAATCGCCTATATATATATATATTATGTATGCACTATATAATATAGATAGCTATATTAGTATATTCTAAACTTTCGTAATTTCGTCTCTGTTTTCTATTAAGGAGATTACTCAGTAAATAAAACACGTGGATATTAACCAAAGATCTTGATCATAACTGGATAAGCAATCTTTTGTCAGAGTTTTATCTACTTAATGCAAGCATATAATTTATTTCTATTCAAGGCGGTTAAAGATAGAATCTTGAGAAAAATCGTGTGAGATGAAATTCAGCCACATGGGTATCGACAAATCGAAATATAGCAGTGACTTGCAATAAGCATCAATCATTTTCTTTAAGAGTCATTTGTCCCGGATATGGGATATCTTGGCACTTTTTTTTTAACCGTAAAAGTCTTTGTATGCCAATGTATAAATATTGTTTATCTAGTATAACATACATTCAATGAAACATTCAATCAAAGGCAAAGATAATTTAGACTATTTATAATTAGCATCAAAGAATATAGCATCAGTTAGGATTGCATTCAACTCGTATTCCTAACACAGTTATTGTAATTTATTTCGTTCATGAATTAAAACTTATTAAGATTAAACAGGAGATAAGATCATATTACTCGCGTGGGATTCTGTACTTGTTATACCAAGAATTTCAGTCAAATACAGAGAATGAGAGTTTATCGTGATTGTTGTATTAACGTACAATGATTAAATTATCTGTGTGGAATTTCCAAAAACAAGAGTCAATCAATTTGTTGTGATAAATTGAATGATTAATAGCGATAAATATAAATAAGGAATTGTTATCCACTTTGTTGCCATATATGATTAAAAAATTAATTTAAATAATTTAAATTTCACATTAGAATAAAATTGTGAAATTTTAAAATAACTGGTCTTAAATCGATACTTATGTTTAAAAATGGAATATAATAGAAGATAATTTTTTGCAGCCAACCAGGAAAAGTGATAAACACTGATATGAGGTAAACGATCAGCTATAGAGAATGTGGTATTTGTATGTTGGTTGCAATGAGCACGGGGTGCTTTCTAGAATATAATTTAGATCTGCAAAATATATAATGGGATTTTTTTGGGAATTGATTACGACTTGGGCTTATACACGACACTTCGTATCTAACTTATGATCACTAGTCATCACTGATTGGATTTTATTCTAAATGCAGTATTTTTAACTAAATGCACGTTCATTATGTATATACATGATTATAGATTTTATAGATTGTTAAATTCGATCGCGTATTATAAACTGTGTGAATAACGGTATGTGAGTAAACATTTGTACAGGCTTTACACTTTTGTCACTAATATACCAGTGATTTTAATATTGGAATGTCTTTATCGTATCTTTGTTTTTTATTTATTTACTATTAAGTTACGTTAAATAATTATATTAAGTTTAGTCCATGTCATTTAATTTCAATGATCTTATAAAATGATTGTAATTAATTTTCTAATTACAGATCAGCAAGTATAATGAGTTCTAAATCAGTGCCTGGCGTTATAATGGCAACTGGGGTGCTGGGCAAGTCCCTTAAAGGTATTCCCGGAGTGTATCTCAGTAGGGATGCTGGCCTCACTTGGAAGAGAATATTGAAGGATTATTATTTCTTCAATTACGGTGATCATGGTGGAGTACTTGTAGCTGTCAAGTATTTCAAGTCGAGAGGGGAGACGAGGAGAATCTTGTATTCGACTAACGAGGGCCTCGAGTGGAATTCTTATGAGTATGTATTGATTTATTTGTTATTTATTATTCTAAATAACGTTTTGTTACTTTTCGAGTAAGGTAGCAGTTGACGATTATATAGATATTTGTCTATGGTGTAGCAGATTTGAATTTTAGAAAAATAATTATAATACATTACAGTAATATATCATACAGTAATATAGCATTATAATTTAAGGGGCTCAACAATTGATACTGTATTATATAGTATATAATTTTTGGTATACATGAATTTTGAACCATGTAGAGTATTTTTTTTTTGGAAGAGCTTAAATTTTATTGTTCCTTTTTATTTTAGGTTTAATAGTGACGACCTACGCATATACGGACTTATGACTGAGCCAGGCGAGAATACAACAACGTTTACAATGTTCGGCTCCGAGAATGCGCAGCATCAATGGATAATTATTACTATCGACTTGTTAAACACTTTCCCGCGTAACTGTACGGAGGATGACTACAAATTTTGGTCCCTAACCTCACCGAATTCTACGGTATCTTGTGTTCTCGGTACTAGAGACACGTTTCAACGACGCCTCGCTCATACAAACTGTTACAATGGCGTAGGATACGAAAGACCGGTTAAAAAGGAAGTGTGCGAATGCAGCAGACGCGATTACGAATGCGATTTTGGATTCGTACTATCTAATAACGTCTGTATCCGGAATCAAAGTCTAAATTATGATCCATATGCGGTTTCACCAGATTGCCGACCGGGTACGTCATACTATCGAACCAAGGGCTACCGAAAGATCGATGGAGATATGTGCAGAATATCGTATTATATGCCTTACGAGCCTGAAATGGTACCTTGTCCATTAGAAGAGCCTACAGAGTTCATATTGGTCGCTTTGAGAGACAAAATAGCGAGAATTGATTTATCAGATAATTCGACTGTAATACCAGTACAAGGACAGAGAAATATAGTTGCAATTGAATTTGATATGAAAAATAACTGTATTTACTGGGCTGATATTGAAGTAGATAAAATTAGCCGCCAATGCTTCGGTAATGGTAATACACAAGAAGTAGTCGTCGACACCGACTTAGCTAGTATAGAAGGTATGGCTTTAGACTGGATCTCGAATGTTCTGTTCTTCGTAGACGGTATGCGCAAAAAAATCGAAGCGGTACGGACTGATCTCACAAGTCAAGGTAGAATGAGGGCCACTATATTGAACTCGACGATACTTTCCAAGCCGCGTGGTATCGCTGTCCATCCTCGAGCGGGTTATCTATTTTGGACAGATTGGGATCGTTACAGCCCGTCCGTTTCTAGATCAAATCTCGATGGTACGGATGTCAAGAAGCTGTTCACGAGGCCCATTGTGCAATGGCCGAATGGTATTACTATCGACCAAATGGCGGACAGAATCTATTGGGTAGATGCGATGGAAGATTATATTGCAAGTGCAGACTTAAATGGACAATATTTTAGAAGAATACTATGGAACGATGAAAAAGTTTCACATCCGTTCGCTGTCGCTGTTTTGAAAAATAAAATGTATTGGGATGATTGGAAAGCAAAGTCCATTTTCATAGCCGACAAAGACACTGGAGCTAATATCGTTACGATTAACGATAATTTATCCGGCTTGATGGATCTTAAGGTCTTCGCTTATTTCATGCAACACGGAACCAATGCCTGTTCATATAAAAATACGAGCTGTGATACGCTGTGTCTCGGTGGGCCCGGTAACAGCTTCAGTTGTCTCTGCCCCGATGGGTTTAAGAGACTCAATGGAAAATGTATGTGTCCGAATGGAATGGAACCGGCACCGAACATGACTTGTCCGAAACAAGCCGGCACTTGTGCTACGGTATGTATACGCAATAATAAATTATAATTGAATTCGCCTTGATATAATGTTGAAACTCTCATATGTATTATATTATTTTAGTATTTGGATACTTGAAAAAGCAAAGGCAACATATATAGTGTAATTTAAATGTGAATTTAATTTCGAAATATATTTTATAATTATTTATTTTAAACATGAATCAAAAGATTTTTCTTCGACACGAGCCCGGTCATGCAACCTTATGTAAACAATAATTGCATTCTGCTATCTATGTATGTGCTATTATATATGTGTATTGTGTCATTCTCCAGCACGAATTCACATGTAAAAACGGCATGTGCATAGCGAGCACGTGGCGCTGCGACGGCAACGACGACTGCGGCGACCTGTCGGACGAGGCGGGCTGCCTGTGCGCGCCGCCGCTCGTGGCGTGCGACGACGACGCGCACTGCTACCTGCCGCCCTGGCGCTGCGACGGGGACGTCGACTGCGTGGACATGAGCGACGAGAAGGGTATCTATCTCCGTCTCACTCCCTTCCACTTCTCTTGCACACTTCGTTGCTTTAATGTTTAGAACCATTGTAAAATCAAAATTAATAGGATTTAAGTTACATGATTTTATTTTAAAATAATGCTAATGAAAATATTACGATTCAATTTGTTTATTTTAAGATTGCAACAAGAAGAACTGTACCGAAACTCAATATCAATGTGCGAATGGAAATTGTATCGAGAAGAGGTGGGTCTGTGACGGCGATAACGACTGCAAGGACGGATCGGACGAACGCAATTGCACGGTAGGAGAAATTTCAAGAGTTTTAATATATAATTACACATGCTTATAAATAAATGATAACTTATTAGTTAATTAATAGGGATTAACTTGCCACACAAATGCCTTCAATAATACAGGAAGTATTGAGCAATTCAATACTTCCTGTATTATTATTCCTATATTAGTTTCATGTATGTATTTAGTTTAAATTATATTATAGATTTAATCTTGTAATATTGACTGACTGCTTCACCGGTCTAGTAATCTCATTGTATGCAGGCTGTAGATCTCGAGGGTTCGAATCTTGGGTCAGATTGATAAAAAATATGTTCGAGTTTGTTGAGACATTCTCATTAGAAATTCGGAAATTGGCAGCGACTTTGGGAGCACGTAAACACGCACGAGCACGTTCAGGCTAAGGATCTACGGTCCTTTGCGTGAACTCACTCCGGTTGTGTATTGTTATTAAATTAGTTGAGTCAGGAAAAGGATACTGCTGTGAATGATATTGTGTACCTTTGTGCACTATATTATCTTATGCGCATTTGGGTAGTCTTCGTTAAGCATAACGGCCTTCATTGAAATCGTTTAGGAAGAAATGTGTCCAGACGACTTGCAAAATTTTCATTTGTGCTATTTTAGCAAAATATACCAAAGCGTCCCGAGTCAATGAGTTGTGACTCCCATGCATTCCGGTGTCACGACGACACCAATCCATTATGTATCCCCGACTCATGGGTGTGCGACGGAGAGAGGGACTGTCCCGGCGGAGATGACGAAACTGAAGACAGGTGTAGGAATTCCTCATGCGCACCTTACATGTTCAGATGTCCTAGTGGAAAATGTATTTTTATGTCTTGGGTGAGTGATAATCATTTTTCGAGGTTCATCGATCTATTGATTTTTTTAAATTCTATATTTGAATATTTTGGAAGTTCAAATGGTTTCTTAAAGGACTAAGAAGTAACTGTTTCGTAGGTTTGCGACGGCGAAAATGATTGCAGCGACGTACAAATGTCTGACGAAATTAATTGTGCTTCAATCGGCCATACCAAATTAATACCTCGACCCAGCGTAGAGCCGCCGAATTTTTCCAACAATGGTTCATGCTTGGACTGGATGTTCAAGTGTGAAAATGGAAACTGTTTGCCATATTGGTGGCGATGCGACGGTATCGATGACTGTGGGGATAACTCGGACGAATTAGCTTGCGGCTTAGTAGTTCCTGAGAAGCCGATTGTCAGCCCAGAACACGACGCTACTAAACATAAATGCTCTAAGAATCAGTTCACCTGTGCTCCTGGTGCGTATAAAATCACAACTTATGTGTTTTAATTGTGGTCAGATAATAGTAGAATAATTGATATTTTTTAGTAGAACATTATCTTTACAAATGATGAATTGGTTCGATTTTACCCATTGAATTTTACCCAACGAAAACAATTATGTAGTATTTGTAAAACTAAATCATTTAAATGAACTTAGATCACTGGCAAGCTAACATTGAATAGTCAGTCGGCATCAATAAAGAACAATAAGATCTATAGCCGTAGCAAGCCATTTTTATGCAATCGTAATTTTAACTTAACTTTTTATTTTTTTAATGGTTTTTATATATTATATTTATTGTACTTCCGTTTGATGTTCTAAAAAAAAGATATAAAAACAATACTCCGTTAATTCGCAGGTGTGTGCATCCCGCTGTCGTGGGTGTGCGACAAAATGGCGGACTGCGCGGACGGCGCGGACGAACGCAGCTGTCCCGCGACGACGGGCGGGGCGGCGCGCTGTCCCGCCGACAGCACGCCGTGCGCGGACGGGCGCGCCTGCGTGCGCGACGAGCAGCTGTGCGACGGCGTGGCGCAGTGCGCTGACCGCAGCGACGAGGCCTACTGCGGCTCCGTGAGTGCACACATCTGCCACCACACCTACATGTGTGATTTTAATTACCATACTCTCACGATGCTACGGTTAAAATTTACACACAAATACATGAAACTTTAACTGGCCTTAGTGCTATGCTTATGACATATATGCTGTGGTGATATTTTGTGTCTACCCTATAAAATAAATAATTAATCAATCGACCGACTTAATAAGTAAAAATTGTGTGAGTATGTACGAAACAGAATTTCACCCAGAATTTTCATATATATCCTTATTAATGTATTATCACAGTTTTCTCATAAGTAATAAATGATCCATCTTGCATTTTTTCGTAATTAGAAACACAAAAGCGGTGGGAACTGCCCATCACGGTACTTCCAGTGCGACGACGGCCGGAAATGTCTTTGGCAAGTAAAGGTGTGCAATGGTGTCCAAGACTGCTATGATGGCAGCGATGAAGCGAATTGCACGAACGAGGCGAAACAATCACAATTTTATCAGGTTAGTCACTTACAAGGACCAGTGGTAGTGAATTGCAGGCCCCTCTTTTGTAAGTACCATAAATTGTTTTTGTGCCTAAAGACAATACTTTGTACACGCTACATTTTTTCATGATTGAAGATAGAATGCACAAGGAATTATATGCACAAGGAACATAATGTTTTAGATCCATTCCATTTTTGTAGTGCTAGTATCTATGTGCCGTTCACTCATAGACAAGAAAACGAGAAAAACCTCATTCGTATAACAATTTAATTTGCCATTGTATTAAATTTATATTTTATTTTTAATTCTACAATACACTTATTAACTGATAACCTTATTAGTGCTTAGTGATTTGGTATTGGAATAAGTGTTAGTGTTAAGCGACAAACAGTTCAAATCAAACACTTTAAAAAATTTTGCGCTTAACATTATTCAACCAAAATATATTTTATCATAAACATACCATGGAATTCAATCATTTAAAAATATTATATATTTTAATTAAATACACTTTGGTTTTTTGTAGTTTCTGAGCATCGGAGTGGACCAGACTTCCATCAATTCTTCGAGTTTCTTGATTTCTTGCTGGTTAGCTCAACAGAAGTCGGTCCTCTACAGCTTCTTGCCCTCCATAGCTAAAGTGACCGAAGGTGTTTGGAGGAATATGACGTGGACCAACGACAGCGTTTACAGGTAAAGACGTACATGTATGTCGGTAAACGGGACAGACAAGAAAAGTCGTTTTGATTTATTTATTCATTTGTTTCAGGTTTATAGATTTGGAGCCGTACACGGAATACAACGTAACTGTATATGTCAAGGACAGTAAATCAAATAAGGTCTATCCGTCCATGAAATACGTCAGCACTAGGACTGGGGAAGGAAGTACGTTTCATTAATACTATAACTGAATGTTTATTAAATGTCATGGTGTTCTCGTTATAAGATATATAACATAAGTAAATACATCGCTCTCCGGGCGCGCAGTGCCGTCGGCGCCGCGGCGCGTGTCGGTGCGGCAGCAGACGGGGCGGCGCCTGCGCGTGCTGTGGGACGCGCCCGCGCGCGCGGCCGGCGAGCTGCAGCACTACACCGTGTACTACGTGCCGCCGCTGCCGCCCGTCGAGACCTCGGTGCCGGCGCCCGACAACCACCAGGCCGTCTCCGTCGTGCTCGAGGGGTACTTCAAGCCCGACACCAACTACTCCATCTGGGTACGTGTCCGTGGCGGGACGAGATTTCCGATCTCTGGAATCGTTTCGAGTTCGCTGGTCGCTAACGAGCCACTCCGTTGAAGGTGACGGCTACCAACAATGCGCTGACGTCCGCCTCGACGGAGATCTGCAACATAACGTTCGACGACGCCGGCGACGTAGACGACGTCGTGAACGCGAGCGTGTCCCGCCCCACTCCCAGCTCCGTGTTCCTGCAGTGGCACAAGCTGAGGGGAGTGGAGGGGTACATAGTAGAAACGAGATTACCTTTCCAGTATCCGAAATTAGAAGCGATAAGAACTAAGGACAATAAAGTGAACAGTGAGTATTTTGATATGTTTTTTACTCTAAATACGTCCAGAAAAGAACATTTTTTTTACCCAATACATAAGTTCACACTTAAAGTAAAAATAATAAACCGAATTGATTTTCAGTCACAAATCTGCCGCCTGGCGTGAAACTATTCATCGACATAAAGGCGTTCAAGAACACGACGGTTGGCGACCCGTTCACCATTCCACTCGTGACCGAGGGAGCTCCAGACGAAACATTGAATGTGACCGCGGTGCTGTTCAAAGAAAAACGAACGTCCGTACAACTTACGTGGTCACCGCCGATTGGCGCGCGTTACAAAAATAAGGAGCTCGAGTATGAAGTGCATTACTCAAACGTAATGAAGTGGAGGACTAATCGTGAGTACTAATAAATAATATCCTTCTGACCGAATCTTTTAGATTTAGCCAATCTATAATCTACATCTAATCGTAGCCGAATTAAATTAATATAGATTCTGTAGGAGATAGTTTGCAGAAGTGCACAAAGACAGGGAATACTTACTGTTATTTTATACTCATAGTGTTTATAATTCATCTCGTGCTCGGGGGTGACGGAAAACATCGTGAGGAAACCTGCATGTGTCTAATTTCAACGAAATTCTGCCACATGTGTATTACACCAACCCGCATTGGAGCAGCGTGGTGGAATATGCTCCAAAATCTCCTCAAAGGGAGAGGAGGCCTTAGCTCAGCAGTGGGAAATTTGCAATAGTATATAAGTAGAAATAAGACAGTTACAAAATCACAAAATTCAAAGCAAAAAAAGTACAGACTAATTTGAGGCATGTTCTTTATGAATTATATAATTCGAGAAAAGTGCCGTTACGTCAGTTCTTAATTTGTATTTTCTGTGTTCTTACCTTGCCAATTACATTTTTGGCCTTATAAATAGGTCAGGTCAATTGAACGAAATGATGTGAACACTTGTACGATTAAATTATATGCAATTATGAGTGCAATAACAAAAGTATTCCTTAGCACTTGCAACCTAGCGTTTTTTGTTGTTTTTAGGTAACGAGTTAATAGAATAGCTTATCATATTAATTCATCATATTTACTATTCCAACAGAATATAAAAAAAAAATGCGTCAATTTATAAACGTAAATTAATATGACTCAGAGTTACCGATAAATATGTTTACTTTTGAATTGGTAACTTAGCAATTAATGTATTAGCTGGGCTACTTAATATATTTTGAGAGATCTGTTTGGTTTTGATTTTTCCTAATGTGAGTCAAAATACAAATAAACAGATTTGCAGATTTTTGTTTTTGGTGGCAATATATTTTTTATGTTCAATTGGGTAGATATAATAGTCAAGTCATCGATTACTTATGGTAACATTATATATAGATAGGTTAAGTTAGGTTAGATAACACGAAATTAGAGCATTTTTTGTCCATGAATTGATGACAAATTTTATGTTCCATAAAATTACATTCACTAACGTACGTAACGATATGCAATTAGAGGAATTTGTAATGTTACAGATACATGATACACTTATTAGAAGCTGACAATGCGTACTTATATTACAATTACATTTTAATGGAGCAGTCTTAATTAGCACCCGATTATTTGATAAATTCCCAGACACTCGTATCGTGACGAAGAACACGAGCGTGCTGGTGGAGGGGCTGCACGCGTGCGAGACCTACGTGTTCTCGGCCGCGCTGCGCGGGGGGCCGCTGGCCGGCCTCAAGGAGATCGTCACGAGGGAGAATCCCAAGTAAGTTGCGTATATAGAAGACGTACTTTATTTTGTATCATATTTCTTATAAATCGATTGGTTGAGCGGTATAGACCTTGATGTGCAGCGCAACCAGCGGTTGGCGTTAGATTATCTAATGAGTGGGTGGTATCTACCCAGACGGGCTTGCATAGAGCCCCACCACCAAGTTAATATACATATTTGTGCCAATTTTCATGGTGATCGGCAAATTGTCGTAGCCTATTCATTTTAAACAGATATACCACTATACTTTTATGTATTGCAATCTATTTTTGAGTATACGAAGCGATTTATATTGCGAAAGTTTAATGTATTATATGCAAAACTCCGATTAAGAAAATATTTTATTTATGTACGTATAACATACACAACATACATTAGCGCCATAAACTTTAAGAGCGTAGTTTGTAAGCGTGTGAATTAATTTTAGAACACACACATAGGTACTTTTCAATAATACAGATGCATTGTGCAGTGTATCGTACGCATCCCCGGAGATAATTAGTTGCTTGTTTTCGGTGCAACGAATAAATTAAATTTTCATTGCACGTTCATAACGTAGGATTTATAAAAATACATTTAATTACGAGTAATGTATTAGCTATAAGGTTGTCACTCGCAAACGCAATTATAAATTATTTGTTAGCATAGGGAGCGGTCAGAGTGGAATAAGATGCCAAATATTCATTATGATTTTTTTTGTTTCAACTTCTTTCGTCTAACTAAATAATAATAATTATTTGCTTGATATTTTAAGGTTGGTAGATATACCGAATTAAATTAAAGTAAAGACACATTAAATAATCACTTCCTAAATTTTATAAATATAAATAACGAAGTTAAATATAATTTTTTTCAATACTCTATTTTTAAGTAAAATATTCGAAAAAAATATTTTAAATCAACTTCTCGTCCATTTCGGTACAAATACTATTTTTCATAGTGAGCAATTCGGTTTTACAAGAGGTCGCTCGACAACTGATGCGAGAATAGCACTTCTTAAACATATTTACGATGCTTGACAAAAATCACAGAATGCTATTGGAGTATTCTGTGATTTGTCTAAAGCATTTGATTGTGTAGAACACGAGACGCTTCTTTATAAGCTCAAATACTACGGTATTAAAGGTAAAGCTCTTGATCTCATTGCTTCATATTTAAGTCAAAGAGTCCAGCAAGTTTTCATTAATGGCATAAAGTTTTCTGGATCTACGTTATAAATGAGTGTTCCACAAGGATCAATTTTGGGTCCCTTTCTATTTCTAGTATATATAAATGATCTTCCTTTCTATGTTAAAGGTATTTGTGATATAATGTTGTTTGCTGACGATACTTCACTGATTTTTAAGGTAGACAGGAAAAAACTGACTATGACGATGTGAACGGTGCATTATCACAGATACACGATTGGTTTACAGTAAATAATTTAGTTTTGAATACTCAAAAACGAAATGTGTAGTTTTTACCCTACCAAATTTTAGAAAGCAAAATTATAATATATCTTTAAATGGTGGCCGTCTTGATGTAGCCAATACTACGGTTTTTTTTTGGGAATAGCATTGGATTCCAAACTTCAGTGGAGTCCTCATTTATCGTCCCTGACAGGAAGACTCAGCTCCGCAGCATAAAAATTAACAATTGTGTCCCACGACACTCGCGCCCCACCCTTATGCTAACTTGTCTATGTGTGCGTAGACGTTTTGCGAAATTATAAGAGTCGGCTCGAAATAAAAATTGACGTGCTCTCACCTTGGGCTCTGGGGAGGGACTGAAAATTTATTGACAGCGATGTCGAATAATAAGTCAAAACCGTCAAATTATTTTCTCCATACTAAAATGTATGGACGACGAATGCCAAAAAGTAAGCAATATTTAAATAAAAATTACTATAATATTGTGAGATATAATAGAAATTGAACACGGTGAATTTATTATTTACACTTCTGTGTCCCCATTTAACCAAAAATACATGTATAAACTAGCCGCTAAATAGCTTAAAAAATGTTAATAGAAAAGGTCGATTTCAGTGTTTGGAGTGATGTTGACGATTAATTTACCAGGTTATTGATAGAAATTTTATAAATGTCATGCGGTGAAACTTGAGATATATCTATTGAGATACTGAATGTATTTTTTTATCCATAATCAATGCTCCAGTTTTAAGATATTTTAAAAATAGTAAGCGCTATTTTGGCGTTCCGCAAGGACTGTCCTCTTAAGTACCCATTAGTAAAGTATACATTAGCAAATTTCTAATCCCATTATAATTCGACAGGGCTCCCATTAAGAACCTAAATTTTGCCTATAACGCAAAGAAAGAACTTCATATCTTCTGGAATGCGAATTGCGACATCATTAAAGAACCAATTGCTTACAGGGTAAGTTTTTGATATTATCTAAATAGAATATTTTATCCTATTAGATGTTCAATCTGGTATCGATTTAATCCATACCTTGGTATTAAAAATGTCAGTTTTTTTTTCGTGTAATCTATATCGTTTAGAATGATAAGTTGCATTATTAACTTGAACGTGTAATAGCGATTTGGAAATTGTGCAATATTTGCCTTGACTTTCGCGCTAGTCTTTGGATTGAAATAACGTTTATTGACGATAATTCCAGATTAAAAACCTAATATTTCCCTTATTATTGTATCATTAAAGAAAAAAAATAATTAAATAATGTTATATTAAACACTACAATAGAAAGAGACAGAGAGAGAAAGTTCGCCTGGAGCATAATGTTCTTTCCTTAAGTGACTATTTCTGCCAGTTCACTCTACTGTAAACTGCGTAAAAGAACTTCGATTCAAAAAAATGTCTATTAAAATTTTAATACTCTCTGGTCTCTTATTTGATTTTATCTAATAAATAAATTCTAAAGTAAATATTTAAACATATTTATTTTTCTTTACGACGAAAATTTTATATTATATCAGCTATAATTTGCATTCCGATTTTCTTCAAATTAAATTAATGTGAAATATTGAAGATGGTACGAGAACTTATGAATCATGATTTTATTAAATGTTACTTTTACAGTTGGACATAACAGAGTTAACGCGGAACCGAGTGAGTCGCTACGAGTTGCGCGCGAGCAAGAACGTGTCCCTCGCGCACGTCGTGCAGAACGTACCGCTCGGCGCTCGGTTCAACATCTGTGTTTATGTAAGTTTTTATCATTATTTTCATTAAAGAAATCGATTATTATATCTACAGATTGAATCTTCGCTGGTCCAAACCATAATACTATTTTGTGAACGTGCTCTCTCTTAATTAACGAAATCAATTTTGTTTATATCGTAAAAGTCTATAATAATGTCAAGTCCGTAAGGAATTTATTGATTATTATTTTTCTAAAAAATACAAGATATTTATCGCCGCCTAGGTAACATAACTTTAAGTAAGATAATATACGATTATCGTTATGACAACTGTATATATATATTTTAGTTAGTCACCAAAAGTTGATACATTTGTAATGTATCCGTGTATCCGTAGGCGTCAGAGAAGGGTGCAGCGCAGACGTGCGCGCCGGTCCGCGCGGGCGAGGTGGAGCCGCCTCGCGCCGTCATGGCGTGGCTGTCGCCAAACGGCCACGTCATGGTCAGCTGGCAGCACCCCGATGACAACAGCTCCGTGCGCAAGTCAGTGTCGACCCGATGATATATATCATTCAATACCGACACATGTTATCAATGTTTTTTTTTCCATGACCTACTCTTGCATGGCTTATTTGTCTACATTCTTACATGTTTTTTTGTTTTGTAATGTAAAATATATATCCATAGTCAAAAAATGTTTTTCAGACACAAATATCAAATCCTGGTATCACAAAAGGAGATTCCCGAAGACATTCTTCATCCGACCGAAGACATAAGGACAGCGGAAGCGGAGTTCTCCCCCCTCATAATGACGGCCGACAGCACCACGACCGGCCCGCTGTTCGTGAGCGTGCGCGCGGTGACCCAGGACGGCTACTACAGCGACCTGAGCGAGGTGCTGAGCATGGAGGGCTCGGAGGCGGCGGAGGCGGCGAGCACGTGGCGCGCGGGCGCGGCGTGGTGGGGCGCGGGCGCGGCGTGCGTGTGCGCGCTCGCGCTGGGCGCCGCGCTGCTGCACGCCGCGCTGCGCCACCGCCGCCTGTCGCACTCGCTGCTGCGCCTCGCCGCCACGCCGCGCTACGACAGCCGCCGCGGACAGGCCACCATCGACCACGGTCAGTGACGGCTAGTCATTTAGCTAATCGAAACGGTCAAATCTTCCGTTTTTTTGGCACCGTACTTTTTAGTTATATGATTTGGATTCACCTTCTATGACGAGTTACAAAAAGTAATGAAGTAAATAATTTACGATATTTTCATCACTTCTCGTATTTTTCATTAACACTCTTAAAAATTATAACGAGATAATAAATAATTTCCAGATGACGACGATGTGCCTCCGATCCACGGTTTCTCAGACGACGAGCCGCTCGTGATAGCCTGAGCTGAATGTGATAGACGATCTTGTTACCGGGTATCATGGCTAGAATTCATGAAACGCTGCTACAAACGTTACTGTTATGAAAAGTTTTTTAAAACAAATCGAGAGTCTTCTTTAGCTTTAAATTTAATTGGTGAATGACCAATAACAGTATAAGATTTCATGACATACATATATTAAGATAACTCTCCTAGCGGCCAGTGACCTAGCTATGATACCAGATCTTTAGTATTGCATACATATTTATTATCTGTATTAAATGTTATAAACGAAGTAATTTTGTGCATTTGTCAGTTATTGTTTTTAATATTATGTGGTTGTCTTTATCTAGATATAATTGTAGCCACAGTTTATAAATATTTTTTCGTACTTTACTCTAACAAAAATTACGCATAGTCATGTTTAACATCTAATAAAAATGTTGTAAATTCGACCGTGATTTATGTAAGTACTAAATATGCTCAGAGTATTAATATATTTTTTTTAAGATATAAATAGTTAATTAAATCGTGCTTGTTATTTTGTACATTTATTTCAGTTTGGAAAACAAATACAACATACATAAAAATATTTGAACATACAAAAAATAACAGCTGAACTCGTCTTATGAAATTGAATCATGTTTATTTATTTTTAGTTGTAAATGGCTGTTATTGTTATAAAATAAAACGATTCTCTAGTAATAATAATAATAAGCAAAGGCTTATAATTTTGATAATTCGTTTTTGATTCGACATACTTGCCACATTTCAAGTTCGACACCAAAGATCTCTGTATAAAGATAAAATGTACAACATATTGTATGTAATGTTTAGTACAGACATAGCGAACGACTACTAAACATAGCGATTTTATTAATTACACAATATAATTTTATTGCGGATAAACCTCTGTATTTAAATCTGTCCGCTATACCTAGAGTAACTATTATTGTAAATCGCATTGTGTTGAACAACGTTACTATGTAGGGTAGATCTCGACATTCCTCATGTTTCGTGAATAGTTTTAATTCCTAGTTCTTTAAGTAGAAATTTTTAATATCCCCGCGTTTTCTTATGCCTATAAGCGTTCCATGAAAATTAATATTGTCATAAAATTATAATTAATTAGATAATTAGGATCAATACTTTTTACGGATATTAAATTTCATGTGGATGCTTGCAATGAGTATTTAATGTTTTCGAGCGATAAAATTAAATAAACTATAAAGGAAAATAAATTGACTTTTATTTTTAATAATTAACTACATACGTGATAACGTACATACACACAAATGTCAAAAAAAAAAATCCAAAATAACTATTTATTTATAAAATTTATAAAACATTCTAGAACACAAATAACACACATTAATTTAATTGATATGGAGCTCCTGTAGTGCGGTGATTATCCAATCAAATGTGGATAGAAGTAAGACGATGTCTTCTCGGTAAACTGCTACACCCACTATGGATATTCGATCATTATTTTTGCATAAAAGTGGACCACCGATACCCGTCTAAAAATAAAAATAAAACCACCAAATGTAACCTTACAAATATTTCATACTTTAGTACCCGCATGTTTAGTTATTATCTTCAAATAATATCAATTTACTCTATTCGAATACTAAGTATTACTAAGGATATTGCCATAGTAATTTAGACGATTTAGATATTGTGCCTAAAGATACTGAGAGCCATCTCGAATCTCTATTATTTTACTCTTAAAATCCGGTAGATCTGATATCAGACGACTTGCTGCATTGCATTCAGACGAACAACCAACAATTATACGAGCTTTATGAGAAACTGCTACCTAGCTACTGCTATACTGAAAACTTTTCAACGGAAAATTTAATAGCATTTTAATTAGCCCGACCCGGGGTTGAAGCACAGGAATTCGGGATCTTTGTCTGTATAAGTTAGACAGTTGATCAACGAGGCATTTAACCTAAGTCAATAATTCCTTGAATTTGAGTTAAGTGTATTTTTATTTTCTATGTTTTTTACGTAAGCGGACCTTCACGTTGGACAGTCAACTGTTTGCTTGCAGATTGGTAGAGAACAGACAGCCCTTTCTTGTGTGAGGTTTTTTCCTCTCTAGTAAAGCCGATGGCGAATATAAAGATGTGCATTTAATAAAAGAGGTATAAAAACAGATATTTTACCACGGTCCCACGAGTTTTAACAGAAGCACAAAAAGCACCGGTGGGTATATCAACGTCAGGCGCAGATACTTTTTGGTTACAATTCTGTGGAGTGAGTATGGTCGCATGCTGTCGTTGTGGTTGCGGTTGTAAAGCTAAAATTAATTTAAAAAATAATGTTTAATAGTAACCCAGAGTAAGATATAAAATATTACTTCTATAAGTAAAATAAGAGTAATTATCAAGTGAAATAATTTATTTGTTCGGTTTTCTAAAATATAGGTAGGTCGGTAAAAAGTGATCTATTACATTTGTTACTCATGTTTTGTTAGGATTTCGGTCAAGGTTATTATTATATCGTGTCAAAAATTAATTTTGTATTTATACTGTGATAGATTTTATAAGGATAAATAGCGAATGGTTGAATAAAGTGTATAATAGAAAATATACTGGACACAATAGGGCTATCATTAGTACATTCTATTGTAAATATATATTGTTTAGAAGGACCGGTCGGATGAATCTCTTGTATATCTGTCCCTTGGGCTTGGCGGTATTCTGCGGTCATAGACCATACCTGTGACCTGACGCCATTTGGTTCAAGCAGCGCTTATACGGGCTTCAACGCTGTGATCGATGCTTCCGGACTCTTGCAGATGGGATCCAAGGTACCTTTTCCGATTTAACGGTTGGTTTAAGCCCTACTTGGATGGTGCTAGAGTCAAATTTCCCGGAACCCATGTACACGGTCTACGTTTTCACATTTAATTGAAGACTTTACGCTCCACCTTCAGCCGGCTCTCATCAGCGAGCGCTATGACATCGGCATACATTACCAGCCATGGAGGTTGGTCATGGATGCATGCCGAAACAACTAAGGTCTAAGAGTCGAACCGTGGTGGACTTCTACAGTGATCGGAAAAGTCTCAGTATCGCTAATACCGGTTCTAGCCACGGAAGCGAAACTGGGATACATGCACGCATAGTACGTTCTATCTTTCAAAAAATATAAAACTCCCAACTTTTCACACTAAATATAAAAAAAATATATTGCGATAATTTTAGATGGGTACATGATTATTTATACATTCCATATCTAATAACTTTTGAAACAGTTTTGGATCAATTCTGAAATGAGGCAAATAAATTCATAAATAAATTAATACAATTATACCTTGATCGTAACCGCCCCAGCCGACAAAGTAACAATCATCTCCTACGTGTGGATCTGACAGGCACGCGGGTTGGACATTTGGCTCTATCTTTAAAGGCCGTTTCCAGTGCTGTTAAATGATTTAAAAAATAAATAATATAAATGAAATATAGTATAAATAACTTGGTGGTAGAGCTTTTTGCTATCCCGTCTGGGTAGGTACCATCCACTACCGCCAAACAGCAGTGCCTAGTATTGTTGTGTTCCGGCTTGAAGGGTGAGTGAGCTAGTGTAACTACAGGCACAAGGGACATAACATCTGAGTTTTCAAAATTGGAGGCACATTGGCGTTGTAAGGAATGGTTAATATTTCTTACAGCGCCTTTGTCTATTGGCGGTGGTGATATATATGATAAATATATATGTAAACTTATAACCACTAGAACATATACTACAGGTAATTTATAAATAATATAAGAGAAAGAAAGAAATAACTAAATTGAATCTGTGTACGCTATACAAATGAAAATTGGCTTATTTTTATCGTTTTCAGAAAATTTGAATTAGTTACTTGCAACTAAAATAATCTTAATTTTTTAAACAAAAGTCACAGAAAATTGAAATAAATTCCTTTAAACAAATAGGCAATATTTAAAAATATACAACATTTTTATAATATCTTACCAAAAGAGCGAGATTGTTATCGAGTTCACCAGGCTTAAACAGATGAGTATAAACAGTCGACATTCTGGTTTGAGAAACTTCTTTATTTGCCTTCAAGTCCCAAACACCGCTGATTGTGGTAATTTCGCCCGGTGATTTACTGCACAAATAAATTATAAATACAGTATGTAGATACTTCAATTTTATTATGTCTCACATTTATACTGTGCAACCTTAATTACAGGTATAACCAATTTTTAGTTTGATTTATCTGTATTATATTACGAGCTAGTTTAAAAAGTATATCACATACGTTACGGCATTACATAAAAACATACTTTAGTACGTGTTTAGTTAAACACTGATTTCACTCTTTCTGCCTATTCTGTCTTAACTATAATATTTAAATCATTATAAATTTTATATTATAAGCTTTACGAACCCATGGACGCAGTCCGCAGCAGTGACGGCTGCCCGCTGATGTATAATTGTTGCGTAACAAAGGATACTTTGCATTCTCTTAGTTAACACGACAAAAGCTAGCCAAGGGTCACATCCACCTTCTGCGACATATTTTTCTGTTTATGTGCAAAAAAGTTCACTGCGTAATTTTTTTTTTAATGATATATCTTAACCAGCAAATATATATAGCCTACTCCAACAACGAGAGGTCAAAAGCTAAATAAACAGCATTTTTCATCAAATTGACATGATATAATTGGTTTTGAACGTCGACGAAGCTGTTATTGGAAGTTTGGAAGTAATATTAACGTGAATGTAAGTAGTTAAGTGAAATATTATTAATATGTGTGTGCGAATATTATGGTTAAGGAATGTTATATGTTTCATAAACATACATTAACAATTTAACGAACGTAATACATAACTTTGCTTGGAATAGGCCTCATACGTAGCTTAAAATATAAATTGATTGCTGGGTTACCTATACATATAATATAAATTTATATGTCTAATGAGTCAATAACATGTATTATTTATAGGATCATCCTAAAATGTTTTTAAAAATATCGACATGAAGAACTTCGAGTCTAGAGACTTTGTATGATAATAACACATTTAAATATTTTCTTTTTGGTAATATTTTGCTTAGTGTCAATGAAAGAATAAAAAAATATTAAAAATTACCGAAGTTCATGTCGAAAGCGGGTTTTTTTATAATTTTTCCACATTTTTTATAAATCTGTTGACTTAGATCAATTCCATCAATATAATCTTCATTAGAAACAGTAGTTTTTGAAGTCGTTAAGTCAAATGATGATATTATGTCTTCATCGTTGTCATACAATTGTTCTGTTGTTTTTCTTACGTATCTGTTTTTGTTTTTTCCTAAGTTAATAAGCTTAAACCCATCTAGAACATGAAAATCTGGAGTTGCATGGAAATTAATTATTTGACTTTCGGAATCATTGTTGTCTTCAGTTGATAAAATTAATCGTTGTGGTTTACGATTCACACGTCTAGGATTATCCGTTGATACACGATCACCTAAAGTTAATAAATTGTGTGATTAGTTATGTTTTTTGAATTAAAGTTTTTCAATTTTAACTTTATACTATTTTACCTAGTCTCGGATCGAAAGTTGAGTATCCAAATGGAAAATCACTCTCACCATCTTCATCGCTGACACTGTCTGTGACGTCATAGTAAATTCCTTTATTCATATTTTTTGTTTTCCAACTAGTTTGTCGTCGTGAATCTTCGCGGTCAGAATAAAGGCCGACTAGACCTGGCTTAGGTAATTCTACAGCATAATCTTCTACGTATTCCGGGTTGTTGTAGTCGTACTTAGTATTTTGATAATCAGTGGACATACTACTTTGCAGTCCGGGATTTCTAAATTTAGAGTTTTTTACATTCCAATATGGATCCACGTATTCTGGCGTAGCTATTTTATTAGAAGGTTTAGAACGTACAGTTGTAGCTGTTAATTTAGGTGTTTGAGCCTTTAAAGTATTTTGTCTTCTTTCCAATAAGGCATTTCTTTGTTTTAAAGCTACATTCAAGTTTTCGATGGCATTTGAACGTTTATATCGTTTTAACTTGTTATAATTATTAGACTGTCGAGTTCTCGATGATATGTTTGAAGTCAGCGGGAGTATACAACAGAGTTTACGAGTGCTGAATATGCTGTTTCTATGGAATGACCTGCAATTGCTTAATTTTAATAAATTTTAAACAATCAATATTATATGCAATATTTTTTTTATGTAGTTATGACCACGTGTACTTACCCCGGTGTATGAATCGTTCCGTTATTTCGAATGCATTCTTGTTTAGTAATAAAAGTACATATGCTTTCTGATTCAGATAACTTCGTTTCTTCTTCAAACCATACTTTGTCATTTAAAATTGTGTTAGGTTTCTTGAGTATGTTATGAGGATTAGTCATATATGAATCAATTGGAGATGAGGTGTTGTCTTCCAATAAAATTTCATTACTTTTTGGAAAAACAAATACAAATTCGTCTCCATCGTTTTGAGACTTATTGTTTAATATATAACTTTCTTTTCTCGAAAGCGAATTAAAAATGTTCTTGTCGTTTTCTTTAAGGACCGTGATATTATTTTTGGTTTTAATATTATTAAAAGTATTGTCTTCTATGAAAGCCGGTTTAGATAGTTCACTTTTGTCTTGAAAATAAATAACAGATAGTCTCTTACCCTGATTCATAGATATATCTTTACTTTTTTCAAATTTTCTCATTTCTTTGGAGCTTAGATCATTATCCTTAAAAACAACTTTAACACTTTCATCAGTTTCAATTTCTGTAATATCATCAAATTTCGGTGGAGGTGCTTCAACTTGACGTAATTCTGAAGCCTTGTTATGCAACCACCAGAATTCACCATTTATTTGTGATGAAACTGATTCTAACAACAATATAACAATAAAAATATACGAGAACATTTTAAATGTGTTCACGGCGGAGTGAATGCAAATGAAAACTGCGGATAAAAGGTGATAGGCTAAATTTAAAAGGACAGGATGTTGCATCGAGTGCACGTATTAGCGAGTCATTTACGATAATAACAGGTGCTGTTAGGTCACTTGTTAGTCCGCGACAATTACGATTGATCAGTGCGTAGAACTCGCACGCACTACGATGGACAATTTGCGGTCAATTATCGAAACGGTCTGGAGTTTGAAATCGGTACAGTTAATAGAGTAACGTCGCATGACAACTTTTATTTGTTTTGTTATTCTAATCACAAATGCACCGAGAAGGTGTTTTAAAATCGATTATTGTTAAAAAGTCTATTGGGAACAAATTTAGATTAACAATTTCAGATTCCTTTTAATGAATCATATATACCTGAAACAATGTTAAATTATTTGAAATCCTATGTAATATACTCTTAATTACGACTATAAATATACAAAATAAAGATCTTTACTTTAATTTTATACTAAAATGAATATTAGCTTTACTACATTTTATTAAATTAGCACGTAGCTTATGCTTTATATATTCAATTGTACCAATTGTATTATTAAGCAATTAGAAAAAAGATAAATAAAGTCGTGGCCTAAATAATGATGGATCGAAAAATAATTTTTGTTGTAATTATAGTATTATAGCTCACTGTAGTGAACATAATTAAAAGGAAAAATTATTCATGCCCTACTAACCCCATTGAAATAATCTGTCAATAATTATAGAATCGTATTTAATATATATATGATGTGTGAATCAATCTATATTACTTCGAATAAATATACTTAATATTTCCTTATAATACTTCACAAATATTGTTACTGGACTCATTGTAAGTTTTATGATGTGAATTTATTGTATTTTGAGTCTTTCTAATAATGAATATTATTTTATATGGCTATATTTAATACAAATTATTAAACAAAACAATTATTTTTATTAGTATTTAATTTCGTATATTATGATTTTTTTACGTGCTTTTTAGTTTTAGTTATTGAATTTTAATAATTATATTTATTAAAAGCTGATTAGATTTACTGCTTCTTTCGAATATATGACCTCCGATTAATTATCTCGTGATATCAAGGAGCAGGGTAAAAACGTTATTTAACTTGTGTATTTATACAGGATCTTTAAACTCAGTTTTCATCTCCGAGTTGATGGAAGTTAGGCACTTGAAAACTTACCGTGCCGTCCAAATTGATTTCGTTTGAAACTTTAAAACTGGAAAAGCTAAGAACTGATAACTTCGTTTTGAGTTCGCTTTGCTAAAAATACATCGCTTTTAATTATGCAAAGAGGAACTAAGTATACTTTATCGTAACTAAAGTATTTCCGTTTGCTTTTATCCACAGCATAATACAAGAATGACAGTTTACTTTTAAAGACTTTTTGTAAACGCAAGTTTGTGTACTTTTATTTGATTTGATATGGATTTACAGTTTTGAAATCACAAATCTCACAGAAACATGGTTGCCGGATAGGGGTAAATAACAAAAGTTAGATTTTAACCAATTTAGGCTGGACATTTAGCTATATATATTTTTTAAAGTTAAAGACGTTTATATATTTTAAAGTCTATCTAAATATCTTTTTTAAGCTGAGCATATATTTTATAATATTATTAGTCATTATTGTGCTCGATTTGGACACAATAGACGCAGGCATAACATATAGCTGCATCTAGTCCAAAAAGTAGTATGAACCCTTTCGCTGTAACAGTTGAATCGACGATGACCCGCAGGGAATCGCTGTGCGTAGCCTTCGTTTATGAGATCGTCATGGTCCAGGGCACTTCTGAATTAATAAATCGTAAATAGATAAGACGGCTATAATAATAATATAATATATATAATAGCAATTATGTCTGAGGAATCGATATCTAAAGTTGTCTGATCTGCGATGAACACAAGAAATATTTCTAGGCTGGACGCCAGCGCTCTAATAAATATGTCTTGTATGTTTATTTAAACAACATTTATAGTAATAAATTTTAAAATGTCTATGAGATTTTATAACAAATAAGCATAAAGGTAGTGTGTATTTGTAAAACATTGTAAAACTTTTCCGAGTCGGAACATTTAAGCCCTTTATCAACGTTGTCATTAAATCACTACAATTAAGGCTGTCTTAGATCAAGTATAGGATAGGGTCCTATATAGGGTACATAGAGTATGGTGGTTCTTTTAGAAAGGGCATGATATTTCGGAACCCCCACGAGGAGTGGAATTTTGGGATCGCGATCAAACAAAGTCATTTTCTGTTTTTGTCTGTATCTCCGCCTACTTCTTTTAAGCCACCTAACAAATTTTGATAAAGTTTACACTAATAGAAATAGCGATAAAAAAGTGTAAAGTTCTTATGTGTAATTTGTAAATATTTTGCATAAAATGTCTGAATGATGACGGTGTTTTATCCAAAATACTGTTTGAGACGCTCAGAAGAGTAACACTGGCTAAACCTTAGGGGATACATCAAAACAATCCAGTAAAATCGATAGTATGTACCTCTTAGGTACATAATAACCTTTTTTATCTTTTACAAATTGATAAAAAAACTATAGTATATTTGCGAAGCCATTTTCTCTAATTCCTTATAACCTTTATTCATATAAATATGTTGGGCCTTTATTATAGGTTAAAATTGTCTTGTATACTATATAATTTGAATGAAGACTTTATATTCAGATATCCAAATTACCTGCAATCAAAAAATATTTACGAAACGGTCGGAAGCTGGCTGTAATGATAAACTAAGCGAAAACGTGCGAAGCCAGTAGCAGGGAGTAGTTTGCTAGTATTCATATAAATGATTATGCTTTCACATTTCTCAAATCTTTGTAAAGGAGAAAAGAATCTTTTGGATTTCGGGGTGATTTTTGGGCCTCTGTTATTCTTAATACATATACAATATATATGTGACGTGTGTTTGATGTGTTGTATGCTGATGTTACGTGTTTATCATATTTTTTAGATTCTATTCTTTAACTTTGATTCTACGTGCCGAAGTCATATCAAATGCTTATGGTCAAAATTGGTTACCTACCTGCAGTTGGTCCTGAGCTTAAAATATTTGGTTATGTTGGATTCCCCGACCCATTGGATTGTAAGAGTGAGTGAGCTTGTGTACAGACTTTAGCACTTGATAAGTCTTAAACATTTGACTAGTATTGCTTGAGTATACTCATAGTGGCCGAAACTGATTAGCACAACTTATATGCTTATACAAAAGTAAACGAAAATACATAACTACTAGCACTTTACTAACTCTTAACGCATTAAAGTTTTCGTTAAATTATTACCATATCAACTTCAATATACGAACAGCAAACAAATTCGGTTGAAGTTTTCAAGCGAAGCAAATAATGTTTGCAAAATGATGTGGAAACAATTTCTGTTATATTGATTGGAGCTCAATAATGCGGTGCAATCAGTAAACTACGATTGTAACCTGTTCAATGATGCTTTAAAAGGTAATTTACAGTAAATTGTGATAGCATGTATATTTTCTATTCATTTTATTATGGAATTTTATTTTTTTAATCTCAAGATTGTGTATCATGTTGAATATTGAAACAGCTTAAATGGAACTAAAGATCGTTGTTTGTTTTTCCTCTTTATTGAATACTAGTTTTTCTCGAGGGGTTTCGCCAGGATAGTAGGTACCCTATGCCCTTTTCTGTTACCACAACGGATATGCAAAATTTAATAACGATAGGTTAAGGAGTTAAGACGTGAAACATAACAAAAATATAGAGAAACTCACTATTGTAATTATAATATTAGTAAGGATGAATCATTAGATTTTATTATATTGTCCTTTCATACTTGCGTTCTCCTCGAAATCCTTTTTCACTTTTTATTGGTGATATATTCGGCAATATATTTTGGTTTCATTTAATATGCATGGATATATGAATGTTCAGTAAGCCTGCTGAATGCCGATCACATATCGGAAATGGAACTCATATCGTCTAATTATAGCATCAATTGTGATTGTGAGATGCAAATCAATAGAAATATTTTGGTTTTAAATATATTTTAAAAGAAACTCGTAGCAACGCGAACAATTATGAAGGTAAGTATATAAAATTGAAGGGAAATTTTTAGGCGAGCGGTATGTTAAACTATGCTCAGACCTGGACGTTTACCTGTATTTATATACTCGTATGTATGAATGTTTTAATATATTTTAATCTACAAAGTCCAAAAATTAATTTAAATACATTCAGTTTTCGGCCTATTGGTATTCATGAATTCATGAACCGAACCACTAAAATGCAGTACAATTATTCCATTTAGTTTTTACAATTTTTCGGAAAGTAAATTTTAACATTTTGTATGATCATTCATTTCAATTATTGTTTTAATAAATACACGTGTTCAGTATTACAAATAATATGGATTTTTTAAAAATAAGTTCAAATCGTGGCCAGTACCTATCAATTAAAAGTATTAAATTATATTAATTAATATAGCTTAGGTTACTTATAGCTTAAGTTTAAGCTGTTATAAGTAAACACGTATAAAATCATTCAGTTTTGGATTTATTACATTTATTCGTTCAAAATATTTTCAAATTAATCATTCATTATACAGTCACGATATCTCTTAAAATTCAATTTTGTAATGCAATATGGTATTTAAGCGGTTTATCTTAAAATTATTTAATAAAAGATTATTTACATATTTATATAAGTTTTTTTTTATGATTTAGGTAGCCAGGGACGATCAGGAGCGAAGGCGTCGACGCTATGCGTTCCGTCTCCGCTAGCTGTAAGCGCCGCCAGGAGTTTGGGGGTTCTCTGTACGCCGGGAACTCTTCTAGCTTGAAGGCCAAAGCAAGCGATCCCGTGATGTCCCTCTGAAGAGTCAGTGTGGGTATCGTTGGTTTTTAGGGGGTATTCTGATAAGCTGGGGCGCATCAGGCGTTCTCAGCACCGGCGACATCCCACATACACCCCCCCATTACGTAGGGGAAACGCGTAAGATTGTTTTTTCCAGCGTAAAAAAAGACAGGAACGGTTAAATGGCCCAACTGATGGTAAATAATCAACATCGGCCACAGCTAAAAGCATGGCAATTCCTTAAAACAAGAGGGGCTCAAAGCCCTTCCAAGAAGACAAGAGTTTTGAGATGAAAATAAAATAAATATCCTGGTCTCACTTGCATTTGTAATATTACAATTTCCGTTTAAACTGTAGCAATCAGTACATCATTTTAATATCAAACCACTTTGAAATGTTTACGGTGATGCGAAACAAATTTCATCTATTTTGATGGATGGGCATATGATATCTACAGCAAATATTTAGCTTCGATTCGAACGCAAATTACTGATCATAGTGCTTTGTGATATTTGAGCTAGCTGGAATTACATTATTGCTTATTTCGGATACTAGCTATCTTTCAAATATATAACCTAATTAGTAAAATTTAGAGGCAAACGTGTATTGTTTATTTATATATTAATTTAATAGTTTTACCTTAATACTTATAAACAAAAATGGACACGCAAAAGTTTGTGGAGAGGATGGGTACTTTTATTTTAACGCTGTCGTGATAAATGACGTCATATAAAAAAAAAAAAATGGTTTCCGATATATTTGATGGGTCTTCCTAGAACTCTTTAGAGGAAACAATCTATCTACATTTTATTAGACTTAATATAAAAAAAATGCTGAATAGATATTAATGACAACCTACTCAAAGGAACATTATACTAAAACGAGTCGGAGGCAATTATTTTAGAGTCATTCAAGATATTCGAGACGGGAGAAATTGGATATTCTGCAAAAACGTACATACATACATACCTATATATCCTCAAAAATACAGAATTGAAGTCTGGTTATCTTGAGACGCCGAAATTTGTTTGAAATATGGTATTCCATAATTTTAATCACTAACATAAACATAACATAACATAATCAGCCTGTAAATTTCCCACTGCTGGGCTAAGGCCTCCTCTCCCGTTGAGGAGAAGGTATGGAGCATATTCCACCACGCTGCTCCAATGCGGGTTGGTGGAATACACATGTGGCAGAATTTCGTTGAAATTAGACACATGCAGGTTTCCTCACGATGTTTTCCTTCACCGCCGAGCACGAGATGAATTATACACACAAATTAAGCACATGAAAATTCAGTGGTGCCTGCCTGGGTTTGAACCCGAAATCATCGGTTAAGATGCACGCGTTCTAACCACTGGGCCATCTCGGCTCAATCATTTAATCACTAGTAATACTTAATATTATGAACAGCGTGTATACCGGATTAGCCGTTTTCACAGGTTATCTAAAAGGGTAAAATGTTTATCAGTTCCATAAACAAAACTTACTATAAAGAGTTAGTGTCTATTGAAAAAAATCCTAAATAAATGTTACTCATATTTGACAAATTGCTTGTTAAAAATGCATGTTTGCAAAAACTGCACAATTCAGTGAGATTACACTTTTTTTGGCAATAAATCATGAGTCTGCCTTTAGTTCGCCTATTTATGTGATTCTATTTCATAAAGACATCAAATGTAGTTAAGCAATCAATTAAGTAAAAACTATTACGACGTGTTTATCAAACGTATATGAATTATATTTTACAGTTGAAGTTATTTTCAACTCGGAAACTGTAGGTCTGTTACTTACTTATTAGCCATATTACTTATTCGATGCTTCGTTGGTCGACTGGCTAGCCAGTTATAGGATAGAAAATTCCGAGGTCCTGAATTCAAACTTCGAGTTTGATTAATATATATTTTTTTGGGTTTTCGGCTAAGATATTCGAAATTTATAATTCCTAGCACGACATTTAGAAATTGGCAGTTATGACACTGCTATTACAGCACGTAAAAGCTCTTGGTTCAGCATCTGAAGTTTCCCCTGTCGTATCGTATTGCAGCCCCATCAGATAATGGGTGCGAAGGAATGCTTCGAACATCTGTATTTATAAATTTGCACATGTGCACAGTAATATTTTCTACGTAGTAAGCTAGTCTTTGTCGAGAATAGCACCTAAAACATCATAATTACAAATTTATGCTTTTGTATAATGTTTATCATCTAAATTATTTTCGGTAGAGTATTTTTTTTACCGCAATGCCTTTTCGACGATTTGGCAAAGTATATATTTTTGAGTACACTTGTAGACCGCTCAACTGAATTCTAAATGGATAGCATGTTGGCGGTAAACCGCAGTTGGTACAACGTAGTCCTTTACATCCTCTCATGCGAAGAGGGGTTTGAGAAGGCTACAAACGACACGTGACCAAAAAAAACTGGACTCAGTAATCAAGACTATAGAATATAAAATCGCTTGCGATCAATATATTTCTTGATGTTCAGATCAAACTAAGCGATGTATAACAATATTTTTCTGTTTGTTTTCGGGTCAGATGCGCCTGCAGTGAATTTAAATAGCGGAGTCCGTAAAATATGCAAGAGATATCGGTCTCATATAGTTTTATTTTAACCAGTTGCCGGAGTATGGTACAGCAATAACTTTTTTAATCATATTTTTATGGCGCTTCGTGTCAAATGAATTTTTAAATTCTGCTTCGTATGCATGTTAGTAGTTTGAGTTTGAATTTCAAATGAACTTTATCAACTTCATACCAATGTTATTTTTATACTGATTTAATTGTGAAGTTCACTTGTAGTTATAGTTGGTTGAAGTAATAATTATGTACATATATTGTGATGCTGCCTGAAATAAAAATATGCAGTCGCATAAAATAATACTCAATCGAACGGAATTGCATAATTAAATAAAATATATATATTTATTTTAATTGTGAGCGTTGTATCTTATAAAAATATATTTGTTCAGAATTACTTAAATACTTTTGAAAAGTAAGTAAGCTAGTGATTTACGATTATTCGTACAGTGACTACTATTCAGTCACGGGATTACGAACAAAGCCCTCGAGGGAGTTGTGTCGGTGAAATATCGCTTTTGTAAGGCAACCTTACCGGAACTTTAACAATAATTATACTATATCCTGACTCTATATAATTGCATATAACTTTGAATTTCAGGTAAGTTATTGACTTTTGTTAACTTTATAAGCAAATCATAACGAACTTAGTTGTTATATGTACCAGCTAAGCTGAAATAGTTTGTTTGAAATTGAACTACACATAACAAAAGGATTTTATAATACTTCCAGAATAATTACTCGTACTTTTATGATCTTTGCAATTTATGTTGATGTGTCATATTACGTGTGTTCTGTTCAAGAGGGCAAAGGTATTTTTATGTTCTTTAAATTAGGAATTTGAATGTCAATATAATGTATTTAGTGTACTTTTTAGTACATACTTTAGGTATGTTATAAGAATTGAATTCTCATACCTTATTGAGTTACCAATTTTTCTTTTACATTTTATCAGTAGATTCATAGTAACTAAAATCTAGAAGTAAGTTTAAAAATGTAAAATAACAAAATCTTAGATACAACGAAAAGTGCAATATTTTTATATAAACATTAATTCAGATTCTATATAATTATTCTATGGATCAGTTAATTTATTTTGATTTTGATATATCAATGCATAATTATTTTTAATTTGAGGGAAATATTTCTTTTTTAATTTTTCCTGCGTTAAAAATTTATTATCTTTCCAAAAACATTTTATATACGCATACCATTGCGATTTAATAAATAGTTATAATTGTCATTTAATACCTCATATTTAGTAGATGTTAATTAAAAACGGACAATAGATACTGGTAAGATTCTGTTTGAATATGCAAGATGGCTTTGACACGTTTTCCGAGAATTAGTAGGTACGCTTTGTTATACAAATTGACACTAGGTTGTCGGGCGACAGGCCGCCTTCGCCCATATATTGCAAGGTATCTTGTTTGCTTGATTGAACCTTACTAGATTCCCCAAACACCTTAATTACAATATATTATTTACATATATACATGTGTTTCTTAATGAGATTGATATTATTGTAATTTTATGTTATTTATATTGTATAATATCAGCTGTGTCTGTCTGTCTGTTTGAACGTGATAAACTTAAAAACGACTATATTTACTTAAGATTTTCACAAATGGACGGAGTGATTTATGTGGAAGGTTTAGGTATATAATTCATTATGGTAAAATAAATAACGTAAATTAGCTGAAATGTGATGATAATTGATAAAAATATCGGAGCTTCGTTATCTGGAGGCGTGTAAGCCAATAAAGATATATTATTTTTTTAATTAAAAATATATATCTTTATTAAAATGTATTTGTTTCATACTTATTAATATGTAAGATATATAACTCTAAACATGCGTTTAGCGAGTGCTCATATTTAAACAACATTGTACATTGTGTAACAATATAAATTACAATTATTGTAATGATCACAAAATACCAAAATTGAGTAAATTCGCTCTAAATAATAACGTTGTCAAAAAGTCGTTCCGTAACAATAATAATATAAAACAAAGACAAGATATACAATTCTTAGGTCTACAAAATTAGGCGATTCCAACCAATGTATATAAAAAGTGAGAACAATATTTGTTTTAGGTTGTTTTCAACATTTTTCAGTAAAATTTACTTAATTATTTTGCGTCTGTAGGGGAGTGATTAAAATTTATTGATGCAAATATTATGTTTCAATCGCTACTTCATATTATTACTGTTAAATTTCGTTTATTGTTTAAATGGTCATTTAGGAACATATTTGATTTATATATCTGAATTAATTATCAAATAAACAGATACCTTTGTTTTAATATACATAACTATTTATTTATTTATACTGAAACAAGGTTTGGAGGTTTCTGTTAATAAAGGTTTATTTATGTTGCAGGCAACTGGTTTAATTAGCCAACTAATGAAACGCCTAGCCACTTCACTAAACGGCGCTGTTCAACAAGCTGTCTGAATGACACTCAGCCAATTCATCTTCCGTTTCTAGAATAGGGTCACTTGCTTTAGAATTAATTTGGCCTTTTTTTTTAATTGGTTAAAAAAGCCCAACTCTCGAACTCAAATTGGTCTTCTCGGTATAACCTCCAACCTAAAATGCTCCGCTTCTGAGATATTAACAAAAATAAATATTGTAATTCTAACATTAAAATTAGGTTGTTTATCAACAGTGTCGAAACTAAGTCGCATTACTTCTTCTTCACTTCGCTTAAAAGGCTAATTTAACGTGTTGGTAATACGAGCGACATTTACACAAAAATAAATGTTAACTATTAAACAATGTTGGACTTAGTAAATGTATTGGTTCGTTTTTTTTTTTAAATTTAGATTTCATGGTGAGCTGGTGGTGAATGATCACCCACAGAATTCGCCCGCAGAAATCGCTATGAAATATAATTAACTATTCCTTAGCGCCAACTAAGATGTTTTGTCTCTTGTGCCTGAAATTTTGATTCACTTTCACAGGTTCACTGATTGTTTAAACAGGAACACAGTTTTTTGTGGTAAAATAAGTGATGATTGGGTGGTACCTAATCAAACGGGCTTGCACAAATCAAGTCATAGACAAAATCTTTAGTAAATATAGGAGCGTTACACTTGCTTATTGATTGTAAATAGTTTACCACCGATTTCGAAAATGAAACTCAGCAAACACAAAGCCAATATTAAAACATAACAAATATAGTCAATATTTGTAAAACTATATACAGTGAGTGTGTTAAGAAATACGTAAAATGAAAGCCGTAACATTTTGAACATTGGCTCTTTACGGCTTTGTTTATCCCACACGATAAACGCGGTCGGTATTTATGAGTCGGGTTGGACTTAGACCACTGAATATTCGAAACAAAGCTTGCCGGTATGGACTTCATGCAGCTGTCTGTTTTGTTTTTCCGTTTAAACACGGATTTGCCAAGGCTATGATTGTTAAATGCGCTGGCATGTTGTACGCTTTAACAGTTGTATTCATGTATATAGTTCTATCTTCAAAAATAGAGCTTTAATTAAAAATAACAAACATCACACAACATTATTATTTTATTAATATAAAATCAGTGGTTAAATGTTAATACATATTTAAAATTATTTTAGAAACGTCTTCTGTTCATTTTTTTTTTGAGAAATTTAAATATTTATCTGAGTGCATTCCACGGTGAATTTCGTTGAGTGCGATGAGGTTAAAGTCAAGGTCGAATTTGAACACAACTTATAATTATTCATTTTTTATTTACTTTTGTTAAGGGAACAAACATCACACAGCAACACTTTTAAACAAAATACAAAGACAATACATTCACTAGTGCACTTTCCAAAAGTAAACAATACATAATAATGAAAAGTAAATTACAATTAAACTACAATATCAAAAGCGACCAGGACAATTCTATAAAAAAAATATATTACAGAACATAAATAACAGAAGATCAAAAGATTTACCCGCACGCTTGGCTGGGCATTGAAAAACTTGGAAAAAAGAGAATGAACGAAGGAGTTCAAAAATTAATAGCCTATAATTTTTTTTATTATTTTTATTCTAGTATTTTTAAGGGGCCTTTATAGGCAGCCTATATGTCGGTCCCATCGTTACACGCTAAATTCAATCAAAATTGGTTCAAAAAATAAGATTAAATCAGTTTGAGAGAATTACTAACAAATTCATAAATTTTAATTGCTGAAATAAATAAATAAATAAATATTGGACAACATCACATACATTACTCTGATCCCAATGTAAGTAGCTCAAGCACTTGTGTTATGGAAATTCAGAAGTAATGACGGTACCACAAACATCCAGACCCAAGACAACATAGAAAACTAATGAACATTTTCTACATCGACTCGGCCGGAAATCGAACCTGGGACCTCGGAGTGGCGTACCCATGAAAACCGGTGTACACACTACTCGACCACGGAGGTCGTCATAATAATAGCCTATAATAATTTATTTACGATTCCACATTGATTGGTCATAGTCTCATACCGATTCTTTCAGTAGTCTTGCATATTGACGCACATAGAAAAAAATAATATACGAGTATATGTATGTAGATTATATTTTAATTTGTTAATTATTGATTACTACTAAAACCAAATTAATTTGTATCGTTTTAAAAAAGTAAAGTTATAGCCTGCTATCTATAGGTCTAAAGCCTACTTTACTTTTGAAGACAAGGGCTGCAGCTTATTTCACCCACTCATATTAGATATATAGATATAGATATATACATATCGATTCAGGTTTTCACGCCATAAGTTACACGTTCCTTACGCTGTTTTTCTTCACCGCCAAGCACGACAGCTAAAAATACAAATTTATCACATGAAAATTCGATTCTTGACTTTGAATTCCCATTCAGGCCATCTCGGCTTTTATGAAATGTTATAAACTCGGATATGATGACTGGTTTTACTACTAGGGAAATTTATAGTAAAATTTCTGCCTACATCAGTACGAAATGACAAACGTGACTTGGGTGTTAAGTTATGAGACCTCATGGAATGCCCCTAAGTAAATTCATAACTTTAAGTAGAAACTTTGCTTGCTAGTTGATGTTGGGTTATATGGAATGCGTGATATTACTTAAGCCGTGACCTACACGGCGTATACAAAGGCAAAACCATGTACCTACCTAGGTACATGGTTTTGCCTTTGTATACGCCGTAAAAAATACGTACTTCCCTCTCTGAGAGCAACGAGTATAAGGGGTACTAGCATTATCAGGGTATTGTGTTGCCTTTTCTCCGCTCTTGGATCCCCAACAAACGTAGGAGCTCTGCAGTCATGTTTGTTTAATCATGTATCAATACATATTTCCTGTATGAAACAGTTTTTCTATTACACACAATTTAATTTTACCTTTTAATAAAGATTCAATATCATGTTTATCAATGTTTTACCGACTGTTAGAAAAACCCAATAAAAATGTTATTAATATTTTATTTTTTTTATTTATTAAAAAATATATAATATTTAATCAATATGCAATCACAACTTTAAATAGAATACTATTTTTTTACAGATTGATGTATTGATTCAAACGTTTTTCCCTGAAGATTTTAATATCTAATATTTTAAACACACCAGTGGGAAATGTAGACGATTTGTTAGATTTTTTATTTGATAATATTCCGCAGTAATAAACCGATTTATATGTTAAAAATTTGGCTGTTCTTTGATTTTAATATGCAAAGTGAGAAGCTATGCAAATTTTTTTGTATTTTATGTATGCCGTTTTGCATTTTTTACAAATATGAATTGTGTAGGTTGGCAATATTTATATGAAGCAGTTATGTGACTCTCATTTCGGGTTTAAATTTTGTTTTTCATTATCTCGTTAAGTTAAGTTTAAATTTTTATTTGGAAGCAATAGCATAAATAAAACAGAGGTAACTGTTTTTTTTTTGTTTACTACGTAGTTTCTACGTTTGTTGAGCGCAAAACATTCTGCCAAGACGTCAATGTTTTCTGAAAATCGACTTTATATTCAGTAAATAATTAGATACTAAAATTTTATTATTTACATAAAACCTCTTAGCTTAAAAATTACTATAATTTTTGTCAAATTAGTTTTTGACAGTATACAAAATACAGTTATAAATTGCTGCAGATTAATAGATATATACAATATAAATAAGTTAATAATTTATAAATAAAAACTATATGGTATAGAAAATTACTTTTATTTTTATGTGTTTGAAAAGATTTTCAAAATGCAAATGTTGCGAAGTGGAGTCCGTGTTCGGACACAGCCTCAAGGAAGGGATAATATTTGTGGGAATAACATCTTTGGTAAATATAATTGTTTTAAATAAATATATTTTCTTAGTTCCGTGGTGGTGCATTAATAAGTAAAGGTTAATTTTTACGGTGTCCGCGTAGGTGGTGATCAGTTACCATTAGATATCCCATTTGCTAGTCTACTATAAATACCTCATATTAAAAACATATTACAGATAATGAAGTTCGAACTATAAATTCCACAGGTTATATCTCTGGTAATGCTGTTTACTGCGATCACAGGTCTCCTTATCATATCGTGTATGAAGACACAATACAACAACAATCCGATCGTCGCTGCCAATTTGATATTCGGACTTGTAGCTGCGTGCTTATCTACTTACCAGATAATCATCACACTGTTGTTGCTTTGGCAGGCGGTTAAGGTATTAAGTACAACATTTAACCCTAAACTGCTAATGAGGTCGTTGTCGTCCCACTGTCCCGAGACGTCAAATTAATAACCTATCGAAACCGTTGATGAAGTAAGTTATAAAAATATTTTAAATAACATTGCTCAATACATTAAATGATTCTTGTATTACCTATCTGCTATATAGGATTAGATTATCTATTAGGCAGTATAGGCAACTGCCTAGGGGGCCCGCATTGACTAGGGGTCACGTGGCAATCCAAAATTGGGAAATTGTAAAATCCAAATGTTTATTCAACTTTAATCCTAAAGTGATGGCAGATAGTAAAAAACCCTCATTATGAATAAAATTACGTTGTCATAAAAAATATATTTTAGGAAGTTAGAAAAGGGTTACATGAGTCTGAGAAATGAATTGGCTAGGGCGACAGGGTTAATCCGACCCTGTCTCCATCCAATTTTATATCAATATACTTATCCAATTAATAATTTACTATTTATGAGTCTTAGATCGAACTATATGTATATTTAAGTATTTATTTACATCAAGATATGTTATAGACAATAGTGCATTACTCAATCCCTGGACACAGCAGTATTCGAGGTCGGAAATCCTTCCATTACGGTTTAGTTCCGTTTTCAGTGTGCATAATTGTTCTAGTATTGAGGATTAAGCGATTGAGATTTAGGCCGTGGTGATCTATTTTAGATGAATAAGTAAATACAACAAACGATTAGCTTATAAGTAATAATAATCTTTATTTTATATTATATTTAAAATTATTTCATATTATTAATTGTTATTATAAAAAAACGATCTCATTAAATGTTTTCCAATAATTTATTAATAGAAATATTTAAAGGTTGTTTCTAGCAAATAAAAATAAAATAAATTATATTGAATCAAGTATTTTGTTATCTATTATTCTCGGAAAAACGTTTCTCTCTGGAGTTAGTCTTAATTAAAATGTAAATTGTTAGACAAAATCGGTTAGAATACTTTAATTTAACTTAGTTGACGAGCAAATGGGCGACCTGTCGGGTAAATCAGCACCTGGACCCATATATGTATATCGGAAATTAATCTCTTAAATAATTTTATAACTAGATGCAAAAAATAAATAATTAAATACGCAATATGTAATGTTTGTTTTTCTAGTTTATGTGGTTCCAATGGAATAGAATATCATCTCAAAATATGGATCTTGTAAGGGTTGTCACTACAGAAATAAATATTTCTGCAGAGTTAACTGATAGATTTTTTTACCATTCATACATGCAAGCATTTAATGCCTCAAATACAGGTATTGTGTTCGTTTTGGGGACGTGAAAACAACAACCAAATATTTTCCCAAGGAAAGTTGGCAGAGTTGGTCGGCTGTCAACGTCTGTCGGGTTATTTTTTCTGCGGTGATACTAAACTGTATCTATCACAGATGATAATTATTTAATAGCGAAAAAAAGCGAATGATATTATGAAATATTCATATAAATTATTTATTAAATTGTATGTGTGTTTACATGATCGAGTAGTTGAACATGTGAATTTTCAAAGATAACCCGATACGTTGTTTCTCTTTGTGTTTATAATTCAACTCGTGCTCGACGATGTGGAAAAACATCACGAGAAAGCCTATATGAATATCTATCACATGTGTATCAAATCGAATTTGAGAACTAATATGGAATATGTTCATTGAGAGGGCTCACCTCGGTATTTACAGTCTGTTTAATACTTACTATTTAATTTTATATTATTTATTTTTACTATGACAATATTGTAAATAGTAGTGATTTTTCAGACAAAGGGCAACATATTCCTGTGTTCACTGTGGTTCGTGTCCCACATATCATTGCTGACGATGTACTTTCTGCTGTTCAGCGCGGAGGTTGTGGTCTGCTTTGTGAAGAAGCGATTCATTACTGCTGTCGTTACTATGTTTATAGGAATTCTATACGAAGGTTTCTATTTTTATTATAAATACTTTTGAGTAAGAACTTAAGTGTACATCCTATAACATAAGTAATGCCTTTACCTTGCCAGCTAAGTATGCGTGAATAATCCAATTCACCGAATCGAAAATCTTAGTTATAACTTTGGAATGATCAGTGGTCTGTTCTTTTATATAAGAAATGTAAGCGGTGAAAACAGTCACTTAAAAGCTAAATTAACAACAAGTTGCTATATTTGCTGTGCGTAATTTATTAGATTTGTATAATTTATTGGATAGAAAACTATTACCGCAGATTTTTTTTCCGTATTTAAAAATATTACTTGGTATCTGTTGAGGCGTAGCAATCGGTAATAGTATAGGTTCACCCCGTGACATCCTTTTTAAAAATGATGTTTAAAAAGTTTCGATTTCGATTACAGAAACCGCTAATTACATAATAAAAGCAAAATATGTTAATAATATATGAAATATTTTTTTTGTAGGACGGACGGAGGTCACCCCTGTTCATAGACATTGGCGCTGTAAGAAATATTAACTATACCTTACATCGCCAATGCGCTACCAACCATGGGAACTAAGATGTTATGTCCCTTGTGCCTGTCATATCTAAATAATATAATATTTATTTGACAATATTGTGAGACTAATAAATAAAACGAAAGTAATTGTGTATTTTTCCAATTTATACAAAAAATAGAATTGAAGTACATTAGTTTCATGTATTTGGGTTTTTAATATTTCTACATATATCTGCCTTGCTTAAACTCGTAAGCTATGTAAGCACGCTAAACTTATCATTTAACAATTTGATTACAAACATCTTTGTCGCCTATTATCAAATCAAAAGACCTTTTCGAAGGAACTATACAAATACAAATTGTATAAATATAAAAAAACTACCGGAAACTATTTAAATGAAAGTAAAAAAAAAAAATCCAATATTTATTTAAAAAAAATAAAATAGGAAACGACCTACTAGAAATGTTTTAGTTTGTGCTACGAATATTTATAGAAAATAGAAATACTCGTATTATCGAAATCTTGTGTTGAATTAATAAAATATTTAACATTAATAAATTCTTATAACAATAAATGGTGAGCATATTTGTTGTTGTTAGAGATAATATTGGTATTCTGAGTTTGTTTCATCAAACTGAACGACAACATATGTATAAATTGTTGCATTGATATTATTAACTTATTGTATTGTTGTTTCAGCCACTTTTATATACTTTGCCATTATAGTCAACAGCTATTTACATTCTTTAAATCAAACAAGATACTTATAAAAAAATCATGTAACATTTTATACCCCTTTTGTAATTAATATTGTAATTTTATTTCATTTATAAATATGTTTTGAAATGTTTTTTGGAATAAAATATTTATGGTTTTAATTTAAAATCTTTAAATGTAACTTTGTTGATACTGCTCGATATCAAAGGATTTTAATTAAAGGTAGATGAAACGTCCTTTTATTTACGGAAGCTTCATTAAGAAAATTTTGATGATCAACCTAATTTATTTATTTTTAAGAAAAAATTATAAGAAAAACATTTGAACTTAAGTCTTTCAAATGGATTTATGTTTCAGAGATAAGTTGTATACATTGATATTAGAAATATTACTAAATATATTATATGTTTATAATCGTCTGCCTTGTTGTTCTAGTAGCTTATTAAGCCACAGATCACGATCTTGGGTTATTATTATTATTTTGGCTTTGCGCCTGAATTATTTCCAGTCGTGTGGATTTGCGGACAAACACTTGAGCACTATAATATGTATATCCTGTGCCGTTATGTATACTCCCTTCAGAATGGGCACTGTGACTGCAATGAGTCAGCAAAATACAAAATGTTTTAAGGGATTTTTATTAAACTAATTTCAACTTAAAGATGTACGGTAAGCTATTTATGAAATATAAGTAACGCAAATAATATTTATTTAAATTATTTATATATATGTATATAATAATAATATATATTTTTTAATATTAGGCCTTAAGGCCTTTTTTTCTCCTTTGGATATTTTTTTAAAGTTAATAAAGAAAATATCCGTACGCAAATTCATATTATTTATAATTTGACATAATTATTAAAAAAAAGATAACTACAGGCACAAGGGAGATAACATCGCAGGTCCCAAGGTTGGTGGCGCTATGACGATGAAAGAAATGTTAAATATTTCTTACAGCGCCATAGTCTATGGAGGATGGTGACCACTTACAAGTGACCCATTTGCTCATCCGCCAACGTATATAATAAAAAAATACATTATTTCTTAAATAAATGAAACGAAAGGCAATAACAACAACTATGTTATATATATTTTTTATTATTAATCGTTTATATTTTTTTCACTCCGTTATCTTTTACCGCCTCGTTGCTATATCGACCCCGTCTTTTCTTTCCTGTTATCGGTTGCCATGGGCGACAATCCCTTTTGCATAATTGTTAATGAGTAACGTTCGGAAAAGACTGGGTCGGCTATTCAATTCTAAGGCTTGGCTTGGCTTGGCTTGGCTTGGCTTGGCTTGGCTTGGCTTGGCTTGGCTTGGCTTGGCTTGGCTTGGCTTGGCTTGGCTTGGCTTGGCTTGGCTCGGCTCGGCTAGGCTTGGCTTGGTTTAGCATATAGCGTTACAATCGGCCATCCTGTAACAATTGCTCCCGCAATGGGGCACACAATGTTGATTAGCTTTCTAGTAAATCAATCTTGATCTTCTGTCTCTAGTTGGTCACCATAGCTGCTTGCACTGTCAGATACAGAAGCTACACTACGATAGGGTCAGAGTGAATCTGCAGACACCAGCCCAGTAAAGTTTTTGTAACCCCCTTAAACCCTACCTGTCCTATATCATCATGATGCATTTGTACAATTTTCCACCTAGCTTCTCCAGGCACTACGAGTCTATTACCAGTGAACGCCTTCCGATATAACATATCGTCTAACAGCACATAATTATTAACAATATCGGGTCCTGCTGATCCGGTTTTCAGTTGATCGATAATATTTTTCAATTTATCATCCTGATATTGAACAGTATAAAACCAATTAGTAACTTCTAAGCGATTAATATTTACAGCGTCAATTGGATTCCTACTAAACGCGTCTACATGTTTCATGCGTTCGCCGGGTCAATATTCTAAGCTAATATCATATTTACAACCACCATCTTGCGATGCGGGGAATCATGTCGCGTTTTGTAAGAGTGGCACGGACAGTGGTACAGTCTGCGACCACCTTTACATGTTTGCCCACAGTATATACCCGAAACTTACACAAGGATTCAACAACGGCTTGTGTTTCAAGCTCATAACTATGATACATAGCTTCTTCCTTAGACGCCACTCGGCTAATATACATAACGGAACGCAAGGTACTATCGAACTAGTGTTGTAACAATATACCTGCTACTCCTAGTTTGCATGCATCGGTATGTATTTCTATATTTAAATTTGGATCATACAAAGCTAAAACTGGCTTGGAGCACAAATGTTTCTTTAACTTACTTGCTTACCACTCCATGCCCACGGCACATTTTTCTTAGTTAATTCCGCTAAAGGTGAGCTATAACTGCAAATTTATATATAAATTTTCGGAAGTAACTACAAAGACGTATAAACCGACGTACTTCATGTATATTCCTAGGTTCAGGAAATTTTGAAACTGCCTTTAACTTTGGCTTTGCTGGTTGCAAACCGTCATGTGAAATTTCATGGCCTTAGTCACTTAGTTTTGCAAAAAAAACAGTATTTATATTTAATTTTAAATTTTGAAATTAAATTTTGCACTACAGATGCTTACATTTTTATACCGGAAGTAAAATTTGTAGAAGTTAGTGATTACTAACTAATCATCTAAGAAGGTAAGAATCTTATTTGCTGAAACGTCACTTTATAAAGATTGTGACATTTGTGTACAGCGTATCGAATTAACTATTTTATTGATCGTTCGCTTAAGACTGAAGGTGCATTCGCTAAACCAAACGGCACACGCAGATATTCATAACAACACTGTGGTGTAATAAAAGCAGTCTTATGAGTGTCTTCAATTAACAGTTGATGATAACTTAAGAGTCATATCAAGGCTCGTAAAATATATTTTACCGGCTAACTTTGAAATCTGATCGTCAATATTTGGCAAAATATATATTTCTTTTATAGTAATAGCGTTAAGAGCACGATAATGAACACATAGCCGACTATCACCGTTATTTTTCCTTACTATAATAACTCTCTAGTTATTATAGGCATATTTCAACTCAAGATTATTTGATGATTTCCCCATACTGATTTCAACTATAGCTACCCACTATATACTATTATTATCTATGTCATTCGTGAGGAAGATGGAGGCAGACGGAAATGTAGAACCATATGAATTTAAAACTTTAGTCCTTAAATAGTTTGGCTTATGGTTGGGCAAAACATTACGCAATTTAGATAGTAATGGCTTGGCTGTTCTTACCCGGCTTGGCTAATTGGCAGATTCAACACAGCTATCTGCTCTTTCTAGAAACTCGCCTGCTTCTCAATTTTCGTTCTTAATACCAGTGTTAATAATCTTCAAGTAATCCTCATCGCCTCGAAGCAATGTTGCTGGTACTGAGTAGGACACTTCTTGCAGCTCAAAATGACGCGTTGTTGTGCAGACATTATTTCCTTGGGAATTGCCTGGAACCCGAACTTTGATGATAGAGGTACCAGGTGGTAAGGATTATTTGTTTGTTGTCACCACCCTAAATTTCTGGCCATCTTCAATCGCCTGTCAATCTGTGTTATATGTGCGTTACATTTTACTTTACTGCTATCGATTTTCAGGTAAATTCTATGACACCGCGACTTCTTAGTAGGTCTCTAGAAAAATTTAGAAAAATACTTGATGGTGTAACGTTAAGCGTCAGTATATTAACAATTTGAATGTTTATATCATTCACTTGGTTTCCCTTATCCATATATGATTTCAAAAAAATCCGTTTACTCTCACAACCTTTTTGTAAATCTCGTTATAATTTTGCACTAGTTTGATTTCTTTAATGTTACTGTTCGAATCGACATATGGTTTATTTTGGGTAGTTAAAGAGGTAGGGCAGCGATATGACCTTGTAAACCACACTTAAAACAAAACCGTTGATCAGGTAATGAGCAATTTCGTAAGATGTGTCGAAGTCTTCTTCCAACGCGGACAGGGATCAAATTCAGAGTTTATCTTCTTGTCCAGGTTTGGCAACTGCTTAGCATCCTTATTCGGCTTGTCCTTTGCTTCGAATATAGGTGAACGGTAATCGCGAGAGCACAAAGGAAACCCTCGTACAATTCATCCGGACGCTGGCATTGAAATGCACGTGCGTTAGATTACAATGAAGATGTTAAGCCGCCTCTTATTATGCATAAAACGCTAGCGGTGTCAGATAAATTACAACGAAAGCACATTGCGATTGAATCTTGATAATATTTAGTCATTGTTTCATTCGGCAGTTTCTTCCTAGTAATCATTTCATCAAATAATGCACTGAAGTCACGTTGTTTGGGAAAAGCTCTAACAACATACGCTTTCATTCGTCCCAGGTAGGTATAATTCATCAAGACGATTATACCACTTACTGGCTTGACCACGAAGTTTATCTCGTTTACTTTGTCACTCCAACCGTGAATATCTCCTGACTGGTCAATTTTTTTTATCCAAGCCGTTAATGTACAATCTTCTCCTTCGGGATCAAATTCTGGAATAAGAGACGCTGCACGATGACCTTCGAAATGACTGAGTGATAAGAAATCTTGATTGAGTTCCCGTATCGCCCTATCAACTTCGTTTTCTAGTAAATATTTCAGTAGTTTTCTAGCGAGCGGTGGCGGTGATTCTTCATCTTCACTAGAATCATTTCGTTCTTGCCTATGCCACCCAGGCGGACGGATTTTATTGCCAACAAACTCGTTAGGGCGATTACGTTTCATATCCCACTTCTGAGTGAAACGAAAGGCAATAACAACAACTATGTTATATATATTTTTTATTATTAATCGTTTATATTTTTTTCACTCCGTTATCTTTTACCGCCTCGTTGCTATATCGACCCCGTCTTTTCTTTTCTGTTATCGGTTGCCATGGGCGACAATCCCTTTTGCATAATTGTTAATGAGTAACGTTCGGAAAAGACTGGGTCGGCTATTCAATTCTAAGGCTTGGCTTGGCTTGGCTTGGCTTGGCTTGGCTTGGCTTGGCTTGGCTTGGCTTGGCTTGGCTTGGCTTGGCTTGGCTTGGCTTGGCTTGGCTTGGCTTGGCTTGGCTTGGCTTGGCTTGGCTTGGCTTGGCTTGGCTTGGCTTGGCTTGGCTTGGCTTGGCTTGGCTTGGCTCGGCTCGGCTAGGCTTGGCTTGGTTTAGCATATAGCGTTACATAAAACTATAACAATCATACATGAAATGTTAAATATAGTCTCAATTTTTTACCAAAAATATCGTGTGATTTGCTATGTCGATAAATATATGTACATAACATAATATATAATTTAATTTCCTAAAGGATAAGTTATATAGATAAAAAATCCTAAATAACCACGTCCAAGTGAAAATGATAAAGTTATATGGCCGTTATAAAATGTTCGCGCTAAAACTCATGGATTTTCCACAAACATCTTGAGGTTTATTCTCTATTGGATAATAGATAATAAATCATTAAAATATCGTGACTTATTTTGTTGACCAGTTGATATAAAATATATTTATGTATATAGTGATATGAAAAAAATAAGTTTATAAGATACGAGCTACAATCGTACAACAAAGATAGTACATTTGCTGTACGATTACCTATAACTAGCAGTTTATTAGTATTATAATTATTATAAAAAGATATTAATACGTCTGTGGATACAATTATCTGCAATAAAATTTAATTCACGCTAAATGAACTTTTATGCGTCTAACAAACTTGATTTAGGCTTGTAGCGTAAAGATTTGGTTTTTTTTTTTAATATTTTTAAAGTACTGTAGTATTTTTTAAGAGTATATTGCGAAAAAACGCTCTCTGTCCAATCTATCCACTGAATGTTTAGCCTTACTCCCAATGGACTGGTGTTTTATGACGTCATTTAAACTACGTAAAGCCTTGTCGCTTTAACATCGAATGATATAACATAAGTATAGCCGTTATGATTTTTATTATATTTCCAACATTGCCCCTATATTCTTTTTTATTTATTTTTTTCTTAAAACTTTTATCAAAGCGTCTATACAGTACAAGCATACAACTGTTTTAATAAACTGTCATATTTAATTTATCTGATTAGTACATATTTGACGAACATACCAAGTACATATTTTAAACATCGCTTTATCCAAATCAAGCTGACGAGTTTTCGCACGAAGTGCCGTAACTAAGAATATACGAAAATTAGGAATTAAAAATTATTATTATTTTATACTTTCGTTGAGAATTTATAAATTAAATAAATATGAAATTGTATATTCGAATTCCGAATTGACTTTTTATTTAATTTTATATTATATCTGTCGAATCAATTTATTGAAGTAGAAATTGACCGTAATGTACTTACGACTTAATCGAGCTTAAAAATTCATTACGTTTCGGTACGGAGAGAAACTACTCTGTACGCTGAGAGAGCCAATAATTGTAAATTACTTTAGTCGATACAAAAAAGAAGAGATAAAGACACAATTATTAAGGAACAAAACGTCGAACACGAATCTAATGTTTTACATAGAACCGGATTTCCTAGAATTTTCAAGATATAGTGTTTTCATGTGCAAATAAAGATTTTTAAAACTCCTTTTACTAAGACACGACGAACACATTTTCACGGTTGAGATCGTTTATCCTAACGAATGCTTACAGCTTTGAGATTTATAGAGGTCTAAGCTGCGAATACTCAAAATTTAGTTTAATATCTTCGCCATAGCTATCAAAAATATTCCTGAGACATGATAGGCGACAAATCCGATAGTAGATCGCAGAACTAAGAGAAAAGAAAAGTGTAGACAAGAAAAGAAGCACAGCTATTCTGGAATTATTATATATTTTATATTATTAACATTATTTTGAATGAATGAATGAAAGTTTGTATAATTTCAAAGTATTTTGTATAATTTCAAAACATGACTTCCTCGTAACAAAACGGTTGCACTGCAAAATATAACAGCATTGTTATGAGAATTATGTTATAATTAATATTATTATAGTTTTTAGAATTTCTTCTTTCGATTAATTATTATAGAGTTCAAAAGTATTAGTAATATAATTTGTATAATCCAATATTGATAATAATCTTTGGCTAAATAATAAAGTATCTTGTATATAAATAAAATTAATATGTTATCTATAAATGAAATAGTGAATCACTGCTGTAGACAATAGGGGGTCGTTCCCTATTCATATCACATTTGGTTACCCTTCATTGAAGATGACATTATTAAAGAAAACATTTATTGTTAGGGTTTCGTACACGCAATGATAAAATTAAACTCGTATAGGATTATTCTCGTGTATGTCTGTTTACAGCCTATTATTCTGAAAATGCTAATCAAAAACATATGGAACTGAGGAAAATACGTTACATTAAATGTATTTTTTTTCCGCTTTAGCATCGAGAGTGACTTACTTCCTTTTTCTGTAGTTCAGGATAATAACGTTTTAATTTTATTCTTAACAGTTTTTCAATGGCAATAGTCCTATTTGAGGACTACGATAACGTTTCTTTTCTTATTTTTAATCCCGATGCTACGAAACCCTCCCCACAAGAATACGACTCGAACTTGAACGGTTTTATTTCTTTTTACCCATGTTTCCGTTTAAATAAATGTGCCTCATAAATATTTGCATATAGAAATAAAAGTTATAATTTGCAGGCGGGTATGCCTGAAATGAAATGAATGAATGAAAACACCTTCCACAACTAATAGTTACATTACTACCTATAACGTCCGCGTAGACCAAAAAGACAGCGTTGGAATCCTAATACTCCATTTTTAATTAAAATGAAAATCAAGAAAGAGAACATTCACCGCCATTTTGAATAACGCGTTTTTAGAAGTATCCAATGAAAAATGCATTTCACGGAACGACGCGATATTTTTTATGGAATTATTAAATTAAGATATTCTATGAATTTTTATTCAAATTGCTTTTAATTGTAACTAATATTTTTTATCCTGGACATTACAATTGGATTGCGAATATGAGAAATTCTTGATCACAGTAAAAAGGGGAAAATAGAAGCATAATATCTTTCGTCAAAGTAAAATTAAAATTGTCTTAATAAATTATTCGTTTTGAAATCTCTCTTGACTTAAAACATTGTAAGACAGCCCACATTTGCGGCAACACATTCTAAGACATTCATGGATAGAAATCCCCAAGAGAGAAGTTTGGTCTATTAAGCAACTACTGAATCCTTTTTGAGGCCTGAGTTCAGCTTGCGTACATTTACGGACACTTAATACATTGTATATAGTTCAGAATATTATCACAAGTTTTATTTATTATTGGTATTTTAAATACAAGTAAAATATTAAAATAGATGTACTACAATATTTGTGGAATTCGAATTCGTATTAATCTTTTTGTTGTAATATTAATAAAGCTAAAGATTTTCAAGGAATCTTAATATTCACCGCCACGGTAGTCGGGATAAAAGGAAATGATCTAGCCTACTTAACGCTGCGGTGAACGAAAGGCGAAGAAAGGAGCCTTTTGTGCCAGCCACATTGCCGTTTGAGAGCCATTTCAAAAACGCTTGTAGGCTATTTGAAATACCCTATCTTTCTTCTTATCTTAGTGATTTAGTTGATGCCTAATAATCTACTATCTTAAACTTAGTTAACGAAGTTCATGAGCTAAATTTAACGCTCGTTAAGTAGTAGTTACTCTGGAACTAAGTTATCACTAATTAAAGTGGCAAAAATAATTGTAATAACAAGTTATTATCTTTGGCTTTACAGAAATATAAGCAGTATCAATAGATATGTATTTTTTGTTATTCACGCTATTACTCAAATAAATTATATTTACTTACTTTAGAACATGAGGTACGCATAATTTCTTACACGTACATAATTTATTATTTATTATATGATTCGAAATATTATTATGAGTAAAAGAAAATGTTCGAATCAAATTCAGAAACGTTGATTAGATAAATAAAAAAAAATAAAGAACTAAATTGAACATTAGCAACGTTATAGGAGCTGAAAATCTTCGAGATGAAAGCTATAAAATTTTCTACAGCTTCAAACATATTGCTATTTAAAACCCTAAGCGTTGCGCAACATAAAAGACAATTTGTTTGATTTTTTTTCCGTTTAATCTTTTACTTGATAATGTCGAGCGGAAGCGTCGTTGCCAAGTCAGGTAAAAGAGGGACGCAAAGTCTACTAAGTCTGGAGTCTAATAATTTGTGGCTTTAAAGGCGATTTTATTTGTATTTAAAATACATGACAAATGAAAGTCGGGTCAGAATTTTAACAAAAAAAAAAAATTCACATCTTCGTCGATTATTTATATAATAAAAGAAAAGCGCCTCTTATTAAGTTAAAATGCAAAATTATACTAAATGCAATAAACCTTGTGCTATTGAATAGTATCCCACAAACACTTCAAGTTGTTCAGCGATGCTTTTAAAGACGCTTCTGAGGATAAACTCAATTTGACGAAGTGCCTTAGTTACAAACAAGAGAGCTTTGAAAAACAAACCTTCTGGATAACTAAAAAACTAGTTTATGCAAGAGTGAAGAATTCATTTCAAACTTCTTTAAGATTCACTCCGGGCTATTCTTCAGGGATTTAAGTATTCAACACCCTTTGTTTTAAAATGAAACACTGACTTAATATATTAACTTAGCAAATGTTGTAAACGTTAATTCCTTAATAGTAGAGGCATTCCATGAGAAGAAACTCGAAACTCGCCGCAGAACACGAACGAGAAGTGTCAGAATATGATTTGGGACATTGATTGTAATCATTAAATCATAAAATGTATAGAATCCACGTATGAAAATGGCGGATCGTCATACGTTGGTTGTCAATATTTTACCAGAGAAATACTAAGTAAATTCTTACAGAACCGCACTGTCGGCGTTTTATAAATTTAAAAGCCCTACCTGGAGAGTTAAGATTCAAACTTAATGCTGGTCTTTTAAAAAAGTCATACGGTTCGTCGTCGAAAAAATTCTTAGTAAATATCAGATAAATCGAATAGTTGGAAGTGCTCACACCCCAGTTTACCAGAAAACGCAACCAACGCAAGTCATTGGTTCCGTACCTAAAGACTTTCCGGCTGTGTCTTAGACAGTAATTGTACACTATCATATGTCCAGTGTGAATGGAGACTCGGCACCATCAAAGTCATCAAAACGATAAAAGTATTTTAATTCAACACATAATTATTTTTTTAATAGGAATATAATTACTTTTTAATGGCGGTATTATCTCCGTGTTCTGCATTATATTATATTATATCACCATGTTGCTTTAATTTCACTTAATTTTGGAGACGGTAACTTCATCATGGCATCACGTTTTTAAAGACCATTAAACCACCCTTACAATTTAAATATGAGCTATCTTTACAAAAGCGATTTAAGGAACAGGGGAAGAAAAAATATCTATATATATATTATACATAATAAAATTGGAGTTTGTAATATTAAAATAACCGCATTTTACTAAATGAATACGTATGTATACGCGGTAAATATACCAAAATATTATTTTTTCAATTTGCGTCTGTCTGTCTGTCTGTTTGTTCCAGCTAATCTCTGGAACGGCTGGACCAGTTTTGACGGGATTTTCACTGGCATATATCTGATGTAATAAGAAGTAACTTAGACTACAACAATATTTTTTTTGTTTAATTCAAACGCGCACGAAGTCGCGGGCACAGCTAGTATATTAATATAGATAGAGCATTTTTCTTTCTCGGTGTCATTTTATTTGTGAAACGGTCGTATAGTAAAGAGGTTTTCAAAAGGTCTGTCTATAATGCGAGACTGTGGTTAATAGATGACATCATCTCGGGTATTTAACTCTTTTGTTTGTGGATAATGGTGATGAGTTTAAGAGCATCGTTTTATGTTGGATTAAATTTATATTTGTAAAAGTTTATTATTTTGTTATATGTAGTATATAATGAAATATATTTTCAATATTAAATCCGTGTTGATTATGCATTTATTTATGGAGCTGAGATGGTTTAATGGATCACTTACTTACTTGGTGGTAGGGCTTTATGCTAGCTATGTAATAGTGGCCAACAACGCCCATAGACATTGGCGCTGTTAGAAATATTAACCATCCCTTACTTTGTCAATGCGCCACCAACCTTGGGAACTAAGGTGTTATGCCCCTTGCGCCTGTACAGGCTCTGAGCACTAAATACACTGGCTCAGTCACCCTTCAAACCGAAACACAACAATACCGAGTATTGCTGCTTGGCGGCAGAATATCTGATGAGTGGGTGGTACCTACCCAGACGGGTTTGCACAAAGCCCTGCCACCTAGTAAATGTTGGGAAAAACATCATATCTTATAGATACAAATTGACAATAAACAACAAAAACACAAAGACACCGTCGCGTTCGAGGAATTTCCTCAGCGTAAGCATAGTTGGCGGTTTTCATAGTTTTACAAAGACAAAACTTTGTCGAAGAAATTAAGATAGTTATTTTATAAATTAATTTAATTTAAAATAATTTTATTAATTCTCATGTAAATAAAATTAAAGACATTAATAATAGGAACATAAGGAAGCCACTAAAGATGAACGTGTATTATGCAAATGAAAAACTCAAAAAGGTACGGGCGAAGAGCGTTGGCAAATTAAATTAATATATATATATTTAAGGGTATATCGTATAGATTGAAGGGATTCGTGTTTTATTAATGATTTATTTCAAGTACTACAAGCTTTTATTTCGTATTAACATTTTGCATATACATATATTTGGTTTGCTCACACGTTTGCTGTTGCGTGTATAATCAATTAATTGATTGATTATATTATATGTTTTGTTTGTTTTAACAGGCGTGCATCAGAATTACCGTACAAAGTACTACTATGTACTAAATGGTAGATTAGCTTTAAAATAATGCCAGCATATAGCACCTATTTAGTACTATTATTTAGCTATTGTTTAAATATTTGGTGGTTTGATATTGAAAACAAAAAAAAGAGAATTTTTTAAGCTGATTTTTACCCTTTGTACAGTCATTCTGATGCACGCTTTAATAGTTAAGAAATAAAAGCAGAAATTGTTGGAAAAAGTTTTAAATATTAATATTCACACTCGTATATTTTTAACGTGGCAATATTTGCTGGTGACCGATCTTATATTAGACGTTTTTCTACTACTAAGAAAAAGTAGACTACTGATTGCGTTTCAGTAAGTGTAGCGAGTAATATAATTATCACTCTTAACGAATAAATGTCCCGGGCTTCCTGAAAATTGCCGCATCGGATGTCTCGGAAGAAGACTTTGTATATAGTTATTTATAGTAGCGTACTGTTTATTACATCTTATGTTTAATAATTCTTTCTACACTTCTCTTCGTAGGTGTAGTGGTTAGCTTATAGGATAGATCTCGAGGTCTTAGGTTAAAATAATAAATGATAAATGACACAGTCCTGACTGTGTCGTTTAAATGATTTATATAGCACAAGTTTGCTTACTTCATCGATGAGAAAGAACATTGTAATTTTGAATACCGCTTTTATTTTCACAATGTTATGTACTTTTGCGGTTGATTCAAATCGAAAAAAAGTACTATTTTTAATAAGTTGTTTTGTCCTAAGTCATATATGTCACGATAAATCAAAGAGAGGTTCGATTTTTTTAAAGATTTTAATTTATTTCACCGAAGAACTATGAGACTGTTGTATCAAATTTACAGTAACTGAAGTTACTGGCCAGTTTATTGTCAAGTTGCTTTTTAAAAGTAAAAGATAAATAACACACTATTTATAAGACATATTTTTTGTCTATAATGAATCAATACATAATTTAACGATATATAAATGTATGCTTTTTAGCTTTGTACTTCGGTTTATTATAAACTCCTCATCAGATACGAGCACATATTTTGAAAGACCTACAACGATGAAAAAGACTTTGTAAGAGGTACTTGGGGGACTTTTCAATTTCCATGTATCTCCATACTCCTCTTTCATAAGTGGCAATGTTACCTACGGAAAACGTTCTTATCAACATTATACGTAAAGACAGTTTGTAAGATCGAAAGTGGAAACAAATATTGACAAAGATGTACTAATGACAGTTACCTTATGTGTAAAATTCGTATGTTAGTACTTCGTCTTTAATAATTTATTATTGAATTTGCTTATATCTCAATATGACGAACACGTATTACTTACTTAGGGTGTCTGGGGAAAGTTCTTATGGAATAAGCTTTTGTGGTACAGTTTTTATCAAAACTAATTTTATAAAGAGGTAAAATTTGTTTGTTTGTATGTAGTGTACTCCAGAACTTATGGTCTAATTATAATAAAAATATTTTACTTGTTAAGAATTACATTATTTCTGAGTGCTGTAGGTTATAAATTATATTTAAATATTTTTCATTATTAATAAATTGTACCTACTCATGTGAACCCACACACACACAGGCAATAAAAAATCATTACATTAGTACGTAAATAATAAAACTAATAATTTTTCGTATATTGTTTTTTATTAGTAAGTATTATCAATTGAAATAACATACGCAATATTGTTATTCTAAGTAGGCCATCTCAAGCATATTGAATTATTAATATGTTTGCTTAAAAATAATTTCATTTATTCTTTGTTTGGGTTTGATAATTATATATTTTTGTCAATTTTTATTTTTATTTATTCAAAAATATGTACTGGCATATCTGTCACCTGATGGTTAATGGTCACCACCGCATTGGCATTGTTACACTAGCTCACTCGAACTTCAAACTGGAACACAAATATACACTAAGTATTGCTGTGTGGCGGTTCTATATGTGAGGATGGTACCCACTAAGATTGGATTTCACGAAGCCTTACCGTCAAGTAAACTTACAAAGTTAAATTATAGACATATATGAGTTATATATAATCGTATAAGGAAACAATAGTTTCTAATTTGAAATTGTCCTATAATATCTTTAATAACCCTATCAGTTTCTCAAGCTAAAATATAAACAAATCACTTTAAATGCTAATATTTATCATCTGGTGTAATTAGAAGCTCATATTTAGGGCAAACGTGTTATTAAATAGGACACTACGGGGCGTTCACTCTTCGCACTGGCTCGTGGAACAGTGGCGCCGATGCGTCGGTATACGATAACTACTTAATGATCATGGCTTATAAGCGATTTGTTTTATTGTCCTATATTCGCTTCTTATGTGTAATTGGAATTTGATGATGGACCATTTGTATACTGATTAATCTAAATATCCAATGTTTTTTTTTTATAGCGAGAGTTGCTATTTTTGTCGACTCTTTAAATCCACGGACAACCGACTACTTGTGTAAAGTAACAGTATGTTAACGTCCCATTGCTGGGCAAAATCATCTGCCTTTTGAAAAGAAGATTTGGAGCTTACTTCACCATGCTACTCCGATGTGGTTTAGTGGATACACGGCATATTTTCATGCACCAGGTGGTTTCCTTATGATATTCTTATGTGTTTGTATTTATTAAATATAATATGATAACCGATATACCTATGTGGGTCAAAATATATCAAAACGACTAATCTTCATACCTATATTAGTAAAGCATAAAGGTACAAAACTTCTATTAATCAGGAAGAAGGCTTTTGCCCATAGTGGTTTATAGTCTGATTGTTTTTAGCTTTCGCGATGTATTTATGGCACCAATTTCGTGAACACGACGGAAGTATGTAACAGGAAGTAGGGAGAAGCGCGCGGTCGTCGATTTACTACCATATGAATTAGGTAAAATGTTATTGTCATTGGCGACTACTGTGAGTTATGCACGGGATATAAAACAGTTAGTATATATTTTTTACTTCTGTTTCTTGTAATACAATAACAGAGTTATGAATTTTGAATGGTTTAGAGGTAGTATTTATTACAGCAGTACTCACAGAACACGAGAGTTTAGATCGTTTTTGATATTGGCAAAGTCAAATGCTGAATCGAGTTTTTAATATTTTGACTAGCAACAGAAATAAAAGAAGCAACGCAATTTAAATACGAAATATAATTAAGACTTCATGCCTTTTTATTTACATACAAAGGCGATAACGCTTTGATACCTTTTCGTTTGTGTGTTCTCTCTTCTTTACAATTCGTCGAATCGGAATCCTCTCAGCGCGGATTATTTTTGATATTTTCTCGAAGTAAAACGCGTTTTGTCAATAAGGGGTCTTCCCTTGAAGATTACTTTTCTTAGCTCAAAACCTAATGTAAACTGAGGAGGACGTGACATTTGTTGTTGATTCAATGGATTTTTTACTTTCCTCTTTTTTTCAAGTTTCTTATTCAATAATGTGTTTCGGTTAACATTAAAACTTATTCCGAATATTAAAAAATATTTATATCCATAAGAACTATTTACATTAAGAACTTAATTTGTATATGTATATAAGTATATAAGTTTATGATACGATTATCTGGACAAAAGTGGACCACGCCTCTTGACACATACAATAAGATGAGGTGTCATTAGTTTAGACATACTTTTGCACTTTACTGCTCTAAACGTATCAACTGAAAACGTAACAGAGATATAATTTGGAATTAGAGACGATTATTTGCACTGTTCGTTCGCTTCAGCATTTTTCTTTTCGCATGCATCTTTTGCTCACAGCGCAACGCTGTTTCAAATCTATTGTTAACGACAGGCACAAGTTTGGCATTATAATAATAACAAAAAAATAAGTTAACGTTGTGGATACACTAAAACATGTTCCTATACTTAGTCAGTTTTTGCCTTTCTTCTAAATAAAATGTATAGAGATATCCAAATACTTATTCTTCGATAATAGTGAATGCAACAATTTAACCCATTAAATAATATTTTATTCGAGTACATATTTAACCAGTTTGTTTTAAGACTTTAGCACAACAAGGGCAAAATTAATTTTAAATTTAAAATGTTAAAGTTATGTTAAGCTAATATTCCGTATGTATAAGCCATTTCTCTATATTATGGGTGATTTAAATATAGAACATTACTTTTTGGTAAATTAGTTCTGTTTTTTAGGCACGTGGGACACAAGTTTATGTCTACCACCCCTGATGTATGCCCAGAATGATTGAGTCTAGAGAATATTGATTTCTAAAAGTGTCTTAAACCCAAGGCTCCCTATAGTTAGAGAGGGACCTGTTAAATTTTTTTAACATTATCTTGTACTGAATTAAAAAAAAATTGAAAATGGAATTTCTAATAAATTGAATGTCTTTGTCTAAGAAAACAATTTTTAGATTTCTATTTATATCAATGAACAAAATGAAAACACTATTTTATTTTATTTTTCTACTTTTAATGCTCAGGCTTTACGTTGAAATGATATAATAAAATTATAAGTACAGTTTCCTTGTTATGAAACTGACACGGAGATATATGATGCCATTTGTTATAATTTAAAGCCACTAGGTACTCTACTGTCCGACAAGGATTATTTTTCATGGAATTTATTATTCCAGCACATAAATTTAAATATATTATTATATTGAAAATATTGAAGAGATTATTTTTATAATAGAAGACAATCGTAGACTTTTATTTGTTTTATATGAAATAAAGAAATTCATAAAGAGAGCTAATTTCTGTTTTATAATGAATATCGGCGGGCCTTGGTTTCCTGCGTGTTATATTTGGATTAAACATATTCCATAATTATATATGACTAGCGACCTACTGGCTTTGCACGTGTGAATGACCTTATACAGGAATAATCTAGCTTTCTACCAGTGATTTTTTTTTAGAATTGGATCATTAGTTCTTGAGTATTCCCCTAAACACAAGCAAACAAATTTTACCTTTATAAATCATTAGTATAGATGAGTTACCCACACTTTGAAAGATTAAGGCGTTCAACTATAGTTTGTATAGTCAACGTTATAATATAGCAGGAAACACTAACAATCCTACAATACATTATCAAAGAGGTCTTTTCACCACTTTCAACAATTTACTTTTAAAACGCAATTTATTGTAAAAAATCATAGTTCACTTGAAACTGTGCAAATTTTTTTATTTCCATAAAAAAACGCATTGAATATTTAAATAGATAAAATTTAACCCTTATTAAGGATATAATTTAGAATTCTGCCCCATGTGGGGCTTGATCGTTAACAATAGATATTTTGGAGCGTTTTCGCTCCCGCGCACCTGCCCCAGTGGACGTGAAAATATATGACGTCGTTAGTTATAATTTGTCCAGATAGTTACATAGTTCATAATTGATTAGATGATGGGGCGAGTTTATTTATTACACAGAAATTAATATCTTATCATATTTAGTAGAGAAAGTCCAGTTTTGTAAAAGTTGTAACCTTTAGATAAACATTACAACGTTAACAAAAAAATCTTTAATGAAAATAGACATTTTAAAATGCAGTGTAAAGAATTTTATAATAGAAGGTACAGCTTGTATAACTTTAAACACAAGAGATATAACGTATTAGTTTCCAATGTTGGTGGCACATGTAAGGAATGATTTATATTTCTTTCGATGCCCAAGTGAATCAAATGTAAATAATTACTATTTAAGGCCACTTTTGTCAGTGCCTTGCTGTCTATATCAAATAATATTACGTTTAAAATCTGACCATTTAAACTAGAGCACATAAATACTTAGAGTTTTGCGGTATAATAATTGCTATCTACCGTCCAGATACCCAGATATACGATCACATTGGATAGGTAACATCTTTATGAATTAGTTGTATTTACAGTATTCTAATAAACAAACAAACGAAACCTTTCTTTTTATATTAGCATTATAATGTTTTAAAGCATTTCAGACTATCTTCTATATAGTAATACAATTCCCGTTGTAAAGGTTGAGCTGATTAAATAATTTCCCAAAATCAATGTAGAGCTAAAAGTTTTGGGTTAGGTTAAGTTGGACCTTTAAATCCGCGTGAGAGTAGGTTTTCCCCAATGTGTATGATAATTCCGTGAAAAGGGTTTCTAATCCTAATGCTAAGCATAAAGATTATTATAAGGATCATGGTTTACTCTATCAAGTTAAATAATAATAAATAATATTCAACATAGCGTTTAAAGATTTATTCTAAAAATGTATTTAAAATAATTTTGCGTAGTTATTTAACAATGATTTTGTAATACAAAAGGCGAATTCGAATCTTTAAAACTTTGTCAACGAGTCTGTTGTGTTCTGTATTAGAAACACTGAAAATGGGAGCTCACATTTACAATTTCTTACTTAGTAAAGGTGGAGCTCCTTTTTGAGTTTTGAAGCTTATTTCGCCACGCTGCTGTAATGCAATGGGTTGGTTGATTTTCATCTTACACGTGCAATTTCCCTCACTGGCAATCTCGGATCTTATATTGTTGTGTAATTAAAAAATGTTGATTTTTAATTAAATTTGTAGGAATACGACCAAATGGGACACATGATGGTAAGTGGTAACCATCGCCCAAGGAAATTGGTGCCATAAAAAATTTTAATTATTCCTTGATCACCAATGCACCACTGACATTAAAAACCAAGTTATTATTACCCTTGTGCTTGTAGTTACACTGGCTTACTCGCCCTTAAAAACAAAATTCAATAATACAGAGTATTGCTGTTTTGCAGTAGAATATATGATGAGGGAGTGGTACCTACCCAGACGGGCTTGCATAAATGGCTACCTCTAAGTGGCTACTTGCTAGTCCTTTAGTTTAACAATGGGATCTGAGAATTCTGAAATTTCTGAGATATTATGCTTCTTCCGTGTACTAGAAATAATACTACATCGCTCTTCCAATCGGATCAAATCAGCTTAAAGTTTGTTTGAGCATGTAATAGTCTTTTCACATCTAAGTATGGTGTTATCCACCAGATACCCAGATTGGTCCACTGGTAAACTTGTTTTTATTTTTAAACCGAACTCAAAAACCGAGGAGCTTCTCTGAATTTGTGCGTATACATAGTATATATATATATTAAGTGCTAAAGTGCTTTGAGGGTGAAATATTAAATGTAATGATCCCACTTTATTACTAAGGTCATCAAACTGAAAACAGGAACGCTGTTACGAAATAATTTGGGAAACGGAGTACAGAAATCGTATATAATCACACGCGCCCCCGCGCAGCGTTACGATGGCTCCGTATCGCATTTTCCACGTCATAAAATCAAGTGGATTTGGCGACGTTTCAATAACTCGATCCATATTGTCACTAGGAAAGTACACCCCAAATAACTGGAATTTTCTCTACCTATTTTTTACCTTTGCCAAAATTTAATACATGGTTGTAGTAGCGAAGTACTTGTGTTAAAGCGACACATTAAAAAATATAAAATTCTTAATCCTTAGGAACATCCTTACTTAATAACATGTGGAGATTTCAATAATTAAAAAGTTATATTTAATTATTTCATTATATTTTCTACTTCAGAATATCCTCTTAAGTGTCTTCGTTTTTGGTTACAAAGTTTGTAGATTCCTGGACTAACATGCAAGTTAAGGAAGTTGAGCTTTCTCATAAGCGAGATAAGGCCAGTACGTTGTTATAACAATTGAATTGTAAACTAATCTAAAACTGCACCATACTCATTTTGATCACAGTTCGTCGTTTTCAACGTAAAAGTTTGAACTTCGTGAGTTTTACGAAATATTGTCTTGTTATATTTTTGGAATGTTAAGTTTTTTAATCAAATAGATCATAGTCCATTTAGAGTAAGTTAGGAAATTCGTAGGCTTCACAAATATCTGATACCGATCTATAACGACATGTCACGCTGATATTGGTGCGAGGTTATTGCCTTTCGCACATTTATGAAAAACGTGACGAATTTCACGACTCAACGCGACGTATAGACGCCGTGACGTTGCAAATGGATTCTATTCTATCTTTCTTTGTTTTTAGCTTTTATAATAAAAGAGAAAAGCGTTCAAGAACATTTACATTTTTTCAAAATGACTTCTATTTGAATGCTGCTCCAATTTTGAACATCATAATAAAAATAAGAACGCCAAATTTTTTGAAATAAAAATATAATGTTCTAATTTTAACTTACTTCAAAAATGTGTAAAAAAGGTTATATACCTTATCCTTTTCTTGACATTTGAGACGTTCGTTTTTTTATTTACGATTACTCGAAATGGTTAGACCGTTTTAGCCGATTTCAACTTTATTTTATTGCGGAACGTGTTTAATAAATGCGTTTCGTGAATTTTGTTAATATTATTCTAATTAACTATTCTGGATGTATTAACGTTATTTATCAAGGAAGGCTCGTAATTTCTCGTTCTAATATCATGGAGTCGCAGTCGTTAAATTATGTTGACAACAAATTCGATGGTGATTAATATACCAAGCAAAACTGAATACTTAATAATAATAATATGTAATTACGGATTAGTTGGTAGTAAAATGACATGTTTTTAATGACAGACAACTTAAAAATATTTATCATTTGTTTTATTTAATGAAAGTTTATTTTCTGTCAGATTATTTTAATTTTATGTATAATTAAATAAAAATTAAATTATGACATAAAAGATAAAAAATGCACAACATTCGCTATGTTCGTAGTATTTTTTTTAGGGTAGGATATAAATCCAAATACCCCGCCAAGTGATGGTAGGGAAAAATATAAAGTCAATTTTCCAGCATGATAAATTTTTCTAAGCTAAGGTGGTGTTACTGTTTATTTACTTACGCGTATAACAATTTACAATTAGTAAATTACATTTGCATAAGAAATTACTTAAATTAAAAAAAAAAAACTATTGAGTTCTCAGTTAAGAACTACAATTTAAATATGTTTTATATATGATATTATTTTATGACTAGCGGAAGATTCCAGGGATCAATCGCCTGTTAACAGATATTAAAAATTAAAAAAATATTATAATAATAAATTTAACTTTACTAAAGTCGATATTTATACATTTATGTTGCCAACTTTACTTCTATATTAAGAGATCATCTCCAATATCATGCAAATCCTATTCGAGATGCGAAAGTTTTAGAGTCGATTTTCAAATATTAAACTTGATAGCGTACCTGAGAAACGCTTAGAAATTTAAAATCCTTTCATACGATCTACATAAGTGAGAAAATTATTGCTCGGATAGTAAGTAGGATAATTTTTTTATTAATTTACGTTAGCTAATTTATTTTGTTACATTAAGTTAACGAGTATTGTTATTATTTACTTGCAGTCAGGGCTTTATGAAAGCCCACCTGGGTAGGTTTACAACCTTTTCTACCGCCAAACAGCAATAATCAGTATTACTAACATTATCTAAAACGGGATATTTACCATGTTTTTTATTTTTATTTGGTGGAGCTCGATATTTCGACATTATCTACGAATGTCTTGTTCATGAGACTGACGTTTGACGGAAAAACGTCAGTCTCATGAACAAGACATTCGTAGATAATGTCGAAATATCGAGCTCCACCAAATAAAAATAAAAAACATGGTAAATATCCCGTTTTAGATAATGTTAGTAATAAAAATAACCATGTTAATTTAAAATCTAATAATCAGTATTGTTGTTTTGGTGATTTACTTAGTATTACTTCAAGAACATGTTTAGTGGTCTATGGGGACGATGACCACTTAGCATCATCTACCTAGCTATTTTAAATAAAAATATATTTGATTAGAGGTGATACTTAAGTCTAACTTATACAATTATGTATTTATTGATCTTTGGATATTTTTTCTTATCATAAAGAGTTATTCTCATTTTAACTTTGAATGCATTAGAACTGTTATTGTGATTTAACAAAATGAAATTTTAGTTTATTTAATTGTAATTATATTTATTGAAATTGTAATGTAATATAATAGAATTAATAGTAAACAATATCACCAATAAAAAAAGTATTCATATTTTAAAAATATTTCTTAGTTATATTCCTTTAAATGTGAATATTTGCTGACGATACTTTTTTATTAATAAGCCTGTTTGTTCAGTTCATTAAGGATTGTATAATGATTTAATATTGTTAATAATTTTTGTGTACAATAAAACATTATTATTATTCCTCGTTCGGGGTTACAATTAAATAAATTTCATTTTAAGATTATAATCGTGTTTTATATTAACTTTAAGGGGATAATTTTATGCAAAAAGTAACCTTAAATCGAACGTCGATGCTAATGAGATTCTTTTCTTGCATTTTCTTCAATTAAAGTGATTGAAAACTTCTTAGAAATAAATTCATTATTGTACTAACTAAGAACAATTTGTTCGTAACTATATAATCTGGGCTTCAGTAGCAGAATGTTGTACGGGCTGCTTACTAAAGTATAAGCCGAAGCAAACTGAGCCTCGCGTCTATTATCGAACTTAAATTTAAGTAATAAGCTAGTTGTAACAAGGGTTTAATCGAGGAGAATATATATAGAACATATATCATAATTATGTTTATAAATGTATACAGAAAATTTATAAAAAATACCTCAATCTCGATGTATTGGCAATATCAATTTAACTTAGAGTAATCCATTAGCAAATCAAGTGTGCAGTCGGTACGGCACGCAGATTTAATTTGACGACAGTAATGGATACAAATGCGCCCAGCCTCCCCTTTTTGTTCAAGAGCTGCTCCCTGGATAGGACGCTACGGAAATGATTTAAGCCGTATTGAAAGTTTACGAAATAAAACATACATTGTTGTATTTTTAGTTGGTTGAAATGAAATTGGATAAAGTAATTGGAACTGGCAACGAATTCTTGTATGAATTGGTTGCAGATTGAAGTAGTTGGAGATTCAGTTCTTTTACATCTAATGCGATTTCAATAATAGCTTTTATTGCATATAGATAATTTTAATATGTAACTGTTTGCATGAAACTTTATTTACTAACATTTATACTATACTTATACTAAAATTGATGTATTTTAACAAAACTATGCAGAAAACATTTATGGATGGATTGAAGAATTTACAAGTGTAAGCAATAATGACGTTTCATAGAAAAGTCTTATAAGATGACGATTTCTCAACAATATATTGTCAAAAGCTAACACAATGTTCTGTAATAATTTAACATAAAAAGAATATATCGCGAATCTTATTAATAACCAAACAGTAAATATACTTTTAATAACATTCTTCGTCAATTTTCATCAAAATAAAAATATTCGTTATTCAAGTAGGCTCATTAAAGCACTTTTGAATCGTCATATTATGGTGTTGAATTAAATGTAAATTAACTACTAGTTTCTATCGGGAAGAACCGGCAAGACATAAAATATATAATATTAAATACTCACATATCAGCCGCATGAAAGTCAACAAGTCGACTTCAGTAATTAATTCAAACTCGATCGTCATTAGCACCGTTTTAATAACACGCTTCCCGCTATTAATATGTATTAGCGAACTAGTAAAAGGGCCAACAAATGATGGAAAATCGATAGACAGATTGATGAGATTTTCTCACATGATCGACCAAAAGAGAAACTTCGAACGTGTTCGCCACTGAAATATTAAATGAAACACCCTCGGAGCACTTTACTTATTATCTTTCTGAGGACTTAAAATCGAATTGTTTATGTTAAGCTAAGTTTACTTTCTTAATAAAAAAACAAACAGAAATTTTACATAAAAGTGTTATAAATAAATATATCTGATCAAATGTTAGTTTTTTATTTTAAACCAGCCTTTATTGAACTTTTTTGTATTGTTACACCAAAATCGTGTGCAAAAATTCAGTTGCAATATTTGACACATACTAATAGCAGAAGATATATAAATACTGCTTAAGTAAGCTACAAAAAATTTATAAAATAAATAAATCCAGAATAAAGTAGAAATTCATATCTTAAATGCAAAGCGTGCTTTGTTAGCATCATTATTACTTTGACTAGAAAACACTTGGCAAAGAGATGCAGATTAAAGAAAAAACTAAGATTTTTTTTTTATACTGTATTATATGTAACCTTTTTAGAATAAATATAACATAACGTACATAATAAGAGCCGATATAGTTTAAAAATCAATTTTTATTGAAGACACTGATTATTCAGTTAAAGAAGTTTCACCTGTAAAATTATAGTTTTAATTTTATGGTAATGTTGCTGATATTGAATTTGCTTTTTATTTATATTTGGGTAGCGTACAGTATTTGTTTTAAATATATAGACTAATAATATATATTAAACTGCATATAACTTAAGTTTCTCCTTATAAAATAACTTATTTAATGATGCGATGTAAGTTGTTTGTAATGGGTGTGTTTTGTACGTTTACTATTGATAAATATTGTATCAGATCATAGTGATTTGTAGATTGAGTTTGTTTTTAATCTACTCTTTAAATTATTTCCAATAAAACGTGTACAAATTATATTTGACCATGTTTTTTTTTAAAATTTATAGTTAATTAATCAACTTATACATAACAACCTATATGTATAAGTCCTAATATTATATTGGCAACGGTTATACATGACAAAAATCTTATGATATACTTATCATTCATATGATTTATGTTTTTTTCTTTTTTAACATAAATCATGAACTTTATGTATTCAACAAGAATTTTATAATTAATGTGAGTTAAAAAGTAGGTTTACGGATTTAGGGCAGTATCACATTACAAAATTTAACCAAATAAAGTTCGTAATACATGGAGCCTACACTGCAGCTTAGTGCGCCGGAGAGTTTAGAATTGCAAATTTTCTTGGGGAAAGCGGTTGGCAGGGGCTTATACATTTATTACAATTTATGCCTTTTCATATCAACTTTATAATTTATGACTGTATTGAACTTAATTTGCTAAACATTTGCTTATCTCGGGTTTGTAATTTGTATATTTATATGCATCGTATGAAATATAATGATGAATAGGTTCTTCATATGGGTAAGGTTGTTGGAAATCTAATAGAAAATGTGGTTTCTATATGAAGTGAAATGGAAAATGTTTAACGCTTTTTATATTTATAAATGTCTCCTTTAGAACACGCAACACACACATCAAACAAACATCTTATATGCAAATACTCAGTCTTTATACCAGTAAAATTAACAGCAGAATGTATGGCATATGAAGCAGTCCCGAAACGTGGACATTAACGGCGAGACCAGTTCAATAATTCAAGGTAACTCAGCGTTTTGTAGAGTGCTATTATCAGAATATCTTTGAAGGATATAATCATAAATAAATATTGGACAACATCACATACATTACTCTGATCTCAAAGTAAGTAGCTAAAGACTTCTGATTTTCCATAATACAAGTGGTGTTATGGAAAATCAGAAGTAACGACCCAAGACAACATAGAAAACTAATGCATTTTTTCTACATCGACTCGAACGGGAATCGAACCGGGGAACTAGGAGTGGCGTACCCATGAAAACCGGTGTACCGACCACGGAGGTCAGAAATAATTTTATCTGTTTAGTTTGATATTAGTCGACATAGCTTGTAAAATGCGATTAGGCTGAAGTGATAATGGTGCTCATGTATGTCAAAGATTCGATGGTCGTTTGAGTGGACGAGTTCTAGAGAGAGTCAGTAAAGAAGGTGATGGTACCGAACTGTACGCAGATATCGATTTGACGCACCCATGACCAGGATTGACTGGATGATCTTGATGCATGAAGCGATTCATATGCTTGCTATCTTAGTCTTAGTCTTTGTATTGAGTAAATGATATAAAAGCAAAACAATATTAAAAAAATAAATAAAGGAAAAAGCCAAGCATTTCTCATACTACTTTATTTTATATATTTGTTTGTAACTTTATGAGTATATCAAATGAGATAAAAAAATTGAAACGACTTAACTATAATCTACATCTCGTGTTCATGGCGTAAATAATAAAATATAACAAAGGGAAGGGAATTCATGAATCTTCCAAACGTAAAAACGTTGGAAAAGCTACTCGGAGCCTGATAAATAAACGGAAACAGCTCGGAGAGTTTGCTCGCTTGGCTTGTTTTAATTTTTTACGGTTCTTAATTCAAAATAATTCCTGTTAAATTATGTATATTTTTTAAATAAAATATGCCTAAGGAATCGATGTATGTTTTAAATTAATCGTATCAACATTTTATCGCAGTAGTCGACTGTACTATGTATGCATGTATACTTATTTATATTTTGCTTTTTAGAAATGTAAACATACATTACATGGGTTGTAATTTTTTAAAAGAAAAGTCGTCGCGAATTTTTATATTGAAGATTTAGCTACACCTTTTAAATCAACCTTAATAAATTAAACTTATTCAAATAGACCTTTTAAAAATGACTATTCGGAATCACAACGAACTAGTTTAAAACCATGTCCTAATATAGTTGTACCTCGTTAATCGTATACAGTGTAATTATATTTCTAGCAGAGTTTCGGTACCGCAGCATTCGCGGTTAGAAAAGTAATATTAATTGTATAAAATGATATTGATACTTCTCGATTATTATCAGTTTGATATATTATAGAGACATATGCAGGTTCTAATCGCGATCTGACATTTCGACAGAGTTGTGAGTTGTGAGTGTGAGTGTGAGTTGTTCGAGAGACTTGTGTGTCGCGCACGAGTTGACTGAACATGACAACGGGGAAAAGATAACGAGGGAATATGTTGTATGAACTGGATTATCTAAATTGCAAAAGCTTTCTTATTTTCATAGTTCTATATCTTACTGAATTTTACTTTTAGGTATTGCTACTGATATTAAAAATAATTCGATTTTTTCTGTTTAGAACAAATGTTAGGATTATTTTTGAAATGGTGAATTTAAACCATGTATGAATATTCTTTGCTTTGATTCAGTAATTTTAAAAAGAATATTTAAAGTGATTGTTTAAACACGATAACAACACGTTTCTGACTACGAACAGTCAGTAGTCAGAACTCTTCATGGGTAAAGAAATTCGATTGAATAATATAACTCCGCATCCGTAAATCTTCCTAACAATGCTAATTAAATTAAAATCTTACATTGAAAACCATGAATTAATAATGTATATTAATCAATAAACAAGATATGAGCGATGATAAAAATATTACGTTGATTTCTATATAAATACTAACAATTAAATTTATAATCATAATCACAATAAAAAAATATTGTAATTATAACAATACATTTATTAGTTGATAATGTTTTTTAATTTGCGAAACATAATTATTTTTTTGCTTGGCTGAATAAATTATTTCCTTTTTTTAATTACTTAATCTTTGAATAAAAAAATGCTAGTAGTTCATTATTTCATCTCGTCATTTCTCGTGACTACCTTTAATGAAGTTCCTTTCAATGTGTAGTTGTTAATGTATTCCTTCAGTGGTAGCCTTACAGTGTCTTGTTTGTGTTTGAGCAAACTACGAACTGCTTAATTAAAGTACAGAATAGAACGGAACAGAACACGTAAAGCATATTTAGTATATGAGCTAATAATGTCGAATAACACATTACAAAGGTTTTTCGGTTGCCTATGTTGATAATAATGCTAAATCATATAGTTTGATTTAATATTACTTGTATTGACAATAACAATTCTTATATTTAAAATGTTCTAAAAAATATTCTGTAATATACACGTTTAAGTTTAGTATTCCTTTCATACTTTTTAAATATATTTTATATTTGTGTTGTAATTTTTCTATATACTTTCGTATTCATAGCAGCGAAATATAGTTATAAGCAAATAAATTTTAAAATGTCTTTGTACAATGTTATAGCAGGTATTACATATATACCAGCCTGTAAATGTCTGTTGAGATAAAGACCTCCTCTGCCCTTGAGAAGGTATCATCTTTTTATTATAAGAATATATTCTAAATATCTTATGTAATTTCAAGAAAAATAATATCTCGAATCTTGAAAGCGGGCTACAATAGAACAGGAAGTAACGCACGTATGTTGTCGTCGTAAGAAATATTAAGTGTTATACTCACTGTACTACTTCTAACTGTCTTATATATTAGGTATATATCCCTAATGCCTTTATATTAGTTCACTTATCTTTTAAGCCGAAACATCAAATAAATTACGATTAACTGATAATATGTACCGTAAGATAACTAAATATATTTAATATTCACGCGAGAAAAACCGCTATTTATCTAAAAAATACATCACTATTAAAACGTTCTCATATGATTTATACTCTGTAGCACTATTTAAATTTATGTATTGGTATGATGTCACCGTGACCGAGGTCAGGTGACCAGCCAACTCTCTCTCATAATCCGATGAAATCCGATGAACAAATCCGACACGACGGACCAACAGATACTTTCCGAGGCAAGGAGGAGTACTAACTTTCAGAATCCGGACTGTTACTGACATGAACTTAATCTGAACTCTTCTACTGCGGCCTTATAGACACAAGACCAACGAGGCTGTCGTTCGTTTGTAAACTAAAACTGACGAAATGAAATTAACATATTGATTATATTTATTAACTGGTAGCACCAGAAAAATTTAAACTAGATTTAAAGATTCAATAGAAATGAAATTTTAAAGGCCGGCAACGCACCTGCAAGCCCCCCGGTGTTGCAGATGTCCATGGGCGGTGGTAGTCACTTTCCATCAGGTGAGCCTCCTGCTCGTTTGCCACCTATGACATAAAAAAAAAAAAAGTGAAGATTAAATCAAATAACCGTGTTTTAATCATTTTTTACATTTTTATTAATAAAAATAGAAGAAATCTATGATTTCACCACCAAAACCCAAGTACCATTAAAATTTTAATGAAACCTATAACTTTGAAAGTATAATATCGTATTTAATGTTATAAATGTAATAACGAATGTATGTGGATAAAAATAAACACGTGAAATGAAAGCAGAAAATATAACTGTATTTCATAGAAGAGTTTGACTTGAAATAACAAGTTCGACTTCAAAATGCAACTAAACAGTTCTCAGTATTACATATATCTCTCTCATATTAATGTTAGCTAGGAAAACATGACGTCACTACAACATGTGAATGATAACACTTACATGCACATATTCATCTTAAAAGATTAAAAATCTAACAGCTCTATTATATTTATACGTAAATCTGTGCGATAAAAATACAAATATACCTATTGTTATATAATTATATTTCATATTATTTTTCTAGTGATGTCCTCGCATGTGTAGAATGAGGATGTGTAGAAAATAGATTATTACTGTGTTTATTGGTAGAATAATTGATGAGATGAATGATGATGAAGCTCTACCTTTAAGTAAAACTGTCAATGCTTTATTTATAGTTTTATTTACAGTTTCACGATGTGTTTATGGGCAATTACAAAAATAACTGTTTTAATAGAAAATGTTGTCTTTATGCGATAAGACCGCCATTGTGCGCCTTTTTTAAATGGTATTACTGTCCTGTATGCAAAGAGCAATAAAGAAAAAATAATGTTGATGGGTAGGCTAAGAAAAAAAAACTTTGATCAACATTAGGATTGAAAACGTATATTTGAAAAAAAAAATAGCTTGTTTAATGTGATAGCTTCTATGATTACTATTTTATCACGAATGTTGTTATTTATACTAATATAATGAATGTGAAAGTATCTCTGTCTGTCTGTTGCTCTTTCCGGCCAAACCACAAAACCGAATTTGATGAAACTTAGTATGAAGCAAGCTTATTTTATGCCCTATCTGACGACCAATCCCAAAAACGCGAGCGTGGCCGCGGGCGACAACAACTGTGTCTATAATTTTAAGGTCGAAAATAGTCAATATTTAATGAATTATTAAAGTTATTGAGATGAGTCCCTTGCTTTCTTAAAATTGATCTAGTATATTGAACGAGTTATATGTATAGGTAATATTTTACTTTTTAGATACAGTGGCTAACATGTTAAAATACTGTATAATCGATAAACAAGTATTATCTAGGATTTTGCTCCGTATTATACTCGTGTAAAGTTGAGAACCAACGTATGGGTAAACGCTACTACGATGATATTATAGTAAATCATGTATTTTGACATTTCACGATCTTGTTCCGTATCCTGCGGTTTTGTTCTTACAGAATAGCTTTAGCGAACAAAGTCGCGGGCACGACTCGTATTTAATAATGTTTGCGATGACAGTTATAAACTAATTAGTTAAGCAGTAAGATCCCATCGTGACTCTCAACTTGTTCTGTCTCATGAATATGCAGAGCGAGTTGTAGTGGACTTGCACGCAAACTTATATTAAATGCGTCGACAGGGACACGATCCCGAATGTGAAACTTACGTAATGCTCGATCAATCTGCAACGATTTTTAATTGCTGTCGGATACTTTATCGAAACTCTATCCTCTTTCTATTTGTTTCCTTTGATAAACAATTTAACTCAATCTTGAGCTAGTTTCAATAGTAGGTAAAGTTTTCGTCAAACACTGAGACCGAATATTTGTTCGATTTTATTATTAATATATTTATTTTATAACATTGTAATTATTAAACGTATTATTTGTGTAAGTGCTTTAAAAATATGAAAAGAATACCTTAAAGAATATAAATTATAATTTGCCTTATGATCAAAAATGAATTAGTTGTATGTAGGTTTGACTGTCAGATTTACAATATTAATAAATGCGAAAGTATGCAGTAAGTATTTTCATTATAAATCCTCTAATCATATTAGTTTATAAGCGCTTCTATTAGCACTATTGCTATTAGTACATACATATATTGCTATTAGCACTTCGTTCGAAGTGAAATTGGATATTGACGAAAACAATCGATTCGACGCGGGGAATAGCTTCTGATAACCATTAAGCGATTAAACATAGTAGCGTCTTGTTATGCGAATCGGAGTTAAAATGTTAACCGCAGAAAAAGAACATTTCACGATTATATTGATAAAATGTTGTACGTTAAGTATTAAGTAATATTTCGAATAAATTGAAATGAAAATAGATAAATAAAATCCATAGCGAATGCGATTAGACTGATCCGATCAAACGTGTAAACGGATCAGCGGGAGTGACACTAACAAGAGTCTAACAATATTCGAATGATTCACGCTACAATAACTATGGATGCGCTTAATTCTATTTTTTACGTCATTGGGTAGTCCGCCTTTGAAATGACATACAGGGTGTGCGGATTCGTCACGCGCATTGCACAGTCATATACCCATTGTGTCTCCCTCACCGATCTCATATCAAACGGTTATTTTATCACGACTCGTTTATATGTTAAACTCGATGTCACGACATTTGACACGTGTTTAGTGTATGATTTAAAATTCTATTGTTGATAATCGATTAGGGGAAAAACGTTTATGTCCCTCTCCAATGGAGACTTTCTGATGCCTTGGAGGTCAAAGTCATGTGTATAATTTCATTTCACAATAATAATAAAAAAAAATTAATGTCAAATACTTTTCTCATTCGTCGTCATGTTTTTTCGTTGAATGAAAAAATATACATATACATACAGTCATGTTTTTGATAGCTTAACAAGAAATATATCCGGGATCTACTTCCATTTAATCAAATGCATAGTATCCGACGTAAGATACACTAGTTGTCCACGTAGAGTGGATTGAGTATCGACTTTTTAAGCCAAAGCCGATTCAAACTTGTCAGCGCCTGTCATAGAACTTGACATGCGAGTGACAAACGCTGTGCCGATAACAATGTGTTGCTGGATTCCTCTCTGGGAAAGAAATAAATAATCCGACATAGAACATCCCGTATACAGAAATAATAATAATAAACGGCATTCGTGAAAATAATAATAATAATTGTTTTAACTTCTTATTTATAACCAAATATAAAGACAAAAGAATAAATCTGCTCTTGCATACGTAAAAAAATGTGACCGTCACGTGATGCCCAACAAAAGTGAAACGAAATTGATGACTATTGTAATAATATAAAGTTAAGGCAAACCAATAAATAAATATGGAAATAATCAATATAAACGTAGAATTTTGTTAATTAAATAAATGTATTTAACGTATTATTAGAAAAAAAATATAGCAAAAAAGTTTATAGTATACATGACAAACATATATAATAAAGTGATGGAGGGGATGCGTGACATAAGAAGGCATAAAAGGCACAACATTCGACATAGTTCTAACTTAGAGTGCACAGCAGCCTCCCCCATGCGGTTGTGGCTCTGTCACATCACAGAAACAGACTTACTTATTGTGTGGAGAATGGTAAAGGTGTTACTGCTCCGTTACATTAAAAAAGTAAAATCAGCCTCAAATGAGATAAGAAGTTATATCACTTAAATAAAAATATGCGGCAAAAACTTACCCGCAATGCAAGTAGAGTTAGGAAGAGATAATTTCCACAGTAGCTAGTCAAAAACCTTATAGCATCAGCATTGATAATAATCATTAGATCGAAGGGGCAATTTTTATTACGTAATAGTCAAAAAACAAAAAAAAAAATGCAATTAAGTTAAAATAGACTTTTATTTGAATTTGGAATCTCAAAATATATATAGGTATTTCTTTCCGAATTCCTTTCTTCACAGCTGTATCAACTAACTCGTCATAATGTAACAGAAAAATCTGTCCACCAGTCACCTGCTGTATACAATAATTAAATCTTTAAAATGTGATATAAATTTGCTCTAGTCGCTTTAAAAACTTTATAATTACAAAAAGTAAGTCGAGTCAGCTTCGTAAAATCAATAGAATGTAGTTTTCGAAAACGAAACACATACGTTCTCTTTATTTATATGGCCATTAAAACTAAGCCACGAAGTAAGTTTTCCAGTTGTCCATCCATTAGCACCTTCCTTAGACCTTATTTCTTATAGTCTTTTTATTTTCTACTGTTTTTTTTCCTTTTATTGCAATCGCTTGAACAAAAAGCGATGCACATTCACTTTAATATTAAATGTTTTTATTATTGCGCAATTTCATATATGTATGTATTTAACTGTTTGCAGTTAGTTTATTAGTTAGTTAGTTTCAGGAGTTATGTATATATATACAATATACTGGAACATAAATACTTGGAACTATGTTGAAAGCAAAAAGAATTAATGTCAATTAATAATAATAATAATTTCGTTTGTATGATGCTTTTGTGTGGATACGTAGCAATATTATTTGGTGTAAATTATTTATGTAAAATTATTATTTAATTTTAACTGAGCAAACTTTTTGCAATTTTTCTAACAGGAATCGTATCTTTAATTTGATAATCTTTGAACAGCAGCAGTACCTAAATCTATCTTACAAGTTTATATAATACAAAAAATTAAAACTTACACAAAAAGAAACGTTTCGATAACACCAACGTTTGAATAAATAACGCATTGAATTTGGTTCATCCGCTTGCAACCACGAAGATATATGCATCAAACCTTTGACGTCAGCGATCTAAAAAAATTTATCTCACAAAAAACATTTAAAAAAAAATGGAGCCTTGTAGAAAATATTTGTCAGTAACACATATAAAATTTCATGGAACGTAAAAAATAAACTATAAAATGAATATAGTAACGTAAAAGTTTAAGATTTTTATTTGAATATGTAAAAAAAATAAAAGCTTAGTATTCATTTATTTCATACATAAATTAAATAGATATTATTCAATTTACGTCTTTCAATAATTACACTATTAAATATTTTAATTGAAAACTTATTATTTCAGTTACATATCTTATAAACAACTACATTGGAAAAAATGCTCTGTTTAATACATATATACATACAAGCTGAACCTGCGGCTTTACCCTCGCGATATTTATAAAACTTTATTTATAGTACATAAAGAGTCACCCCATTTTACTCCCTCGAGAAGTGATTTTAAAAAAGCAGTCCTTTTCCGAAACTAAAACTATCTGGATACAAAATTTCATCTAGATCGGTTCAGCAGTTTAAGCGGGAAAAGCTAGCAGACATAGTTACTTTCGTATTTATAATATTAGCATATATACATATTATTTCCAAGGCGACAACGGACGCGACATAACTAGTGACGTTACCTATCTATATTAAGAGTCCATTCAAATGGCTCGTCGGCCTATTTAATTGCAAAGCTAGGCTCAGCGGTGCGTTCACGTGAGCTGGAATGAGTTTACCCAGTTCATTTCATAACGCTGTCTACCTTCCGTGCGAAGGTGTTATACTTTCCTTTGTTATAAATCTAATAAATTTTTATTTTTATTTTTTTTAGTTATTTTAAGGAATTTGAATATATATTTTTTTAATTATACACCCTCGTTTACCTTTCGTAACATTTTGAGTTATTTCGTAAGATTTTATCTCTACATTTAGCTGTTATTCAAATACTTCAAGAAGAAAATCACAAATACGATTTAATGAAACTTTGTAGCCCTCTAGACCACGTTTTTGTTTTGTTTCCTTGTTTCTTTAACTAAAATTATGCAATATCTTAAAGTTCTTTATTAATGTCAAATTAAATTAGTCGTACCTCCACATAATAACATAATAATTATTAAAATTAAGGCCCTAACTATAAAGAAATAAAAATGAAAAATAGTTACTGTACAAATCATGACCGCGTGGAATGGTGGCAAGTAAGCTAGCAGCTATTCCCCGTTGAATCGCAATTCCTATCCTCTGGGCAAAAAATGAACCAGCCCTCCATCCACCAGCGGAGACAATAAGGGGAGGTTTTATACTTTTAATGAAGGCTTCTGCCCTACTACTACAAGATCCAAGTGTTTCAACTGCAAATGTGACTACTCTTATATAATAATAATGTTGTACTTGCCTTTAAAAGTGTTTTTCTCGGAATGTGATTTTTTATATTTTATTTCGTATCTAAATTGTAAAACGCTTTTGGCTTGTCTTGACAAATAAATAAAAAAAAATACAGAAGATCCATTTACTTCTAAAGCATTATGTTTATACATTTGAGTTTTAGAATTGGCTCATATTATAAACTTTGTTTAAATATCCGTATTACTTTCTTGTGAGATAGTATTGTGATATTAACTCAAATACATTGTAACAAGATTATTTCAAAACCAATAAAAATTTAGCTATTTTACAAAACGTGACCGAGGGAAATTTGGTAGTAATGCTTGTATGCTTTTCCGCGTTGAATCGCAATTCCGATTCTATGAGCGAAACTGATCAAAAATGCATTTCAAATTCGTGTTCATTAGGGGTTGGTCATCAGGTGGTATGTTGATCTTTCTTGGGGTTCAAGCTGGTTTCATACTGGCTGTGAAAGCGTAACAGACAGGCAGACAGATAGACAGAGTTACTTTCGATTCTCATTTATAATATTAGCACAGATAAGCCAAAGTCAGTATTTCTGGAATTTCAATGTAGAAATTCAATTTATTTATTGTATTAAATATATCATAATAAGATTGCGGCTTTGTATTCATATCTATTTATAAATATCGCTTTGATACTTTAATAATGCGACCCTGACCTACTACGTCATCGATTATTTCACCCTTTGCGGAAAGTTTGCGGCATTTCGAACGTCGCGTGACCGAACCGTTAGCGGATAACATACATTTCGTTTGTAATACAAATTGGAAAATAGATTTATGATTTAACGGTAAATTATAGATAAGTACAATGCGAATGGAGACTGAAGGAATACTACTGTAACGGGTACTGTCATCGCCGTAATATATTTTACTCATTTATAAGGACTGCGTTAATTTTTTTCTTGTGACATACTTCATTATTATCTGTCATCCGTCTGCTTTACTAGATGTTGAATTAATTTCAGTTATAACTTTAAATTAAAAAAAAATGGGTATGCTCTTTTACAATTTCATGTACTTTAATATCAAATTGTATTGTAATGACGACCTCCGTGCTCGAGTAGTGTGGTGTACATATAAATGGTTTTCATAAATAATAAATTTATTTCAAATATGAAACATTTTATGTAAAAAATATATTACATTACTATTACAAGTAGCGCCTACAGTATTTAGAATAGCAATTGTGTTTTTCTGCATATATTACGCACGATGATTTAATATTATTGATTGCCGAATTCAAGTAAAAAATGTGGTCACAAGAAAAGGTGAACTTACATAATCCGATACGACGACAATTCGACACCATTGAACAGACGATGGGTGCTGAACCAAAAAGCTTCACATGCTCTCAGAAGTAAAGAAGTGACACTTTTAAATTTCTGATTTCAGCATCTATTTAGAATTCCTCAATATTTTAGCTATATATCGGTTCTGCAGTCTTTTATACTAACTAGTAAATTAGAGGCCAATTATATAAACATATATACACTGTATTTAGCTAAATATGGCCATAGCTGTATTTATACTGTTAATTTCTGGTATCACCAATATGTAGACTCTTAGGTATACTATTTAAAAGGCAAATATATTGGCACTGTACAGCCCTTACTACAGCATTTTCATTCACGCATGTGATATCAAATCACAGGTCTAAAGGCCATCATTTATTTTTGTAAATTTTCATATACCGTTTAACAGGACATCATCATCATCAGGAATCAAATTGGATTAGATTTTTAAACGTGTCGGTCGCGTCGGATTAAAATTAATAAAAGATAAGTATGTTTTTAAAAGAAGGAAACGATAATAAAACATAGCAAGCGATAGTTGTCATCGCGGTAATTTGAATGATTTACGCAGTCTTCCGTCGCTGCTTCGGTGCAGACACGGTATGAAATGTGAATAATGGGCTGTGAACGCACGGGGAATTGTAAATCGTGGAATAGTTAAACGTTAGCCAAATTTGAATTCGCAAACCGTTTATACATCATATTCCCTGATTAGGACTTTACGCCAATGCCAAGTTATCACTTAGAGATTTGTGAGTTTCATTTTTACTAGCAGTGTGAATTTTGAGTTGCCTTTGCTATTTCGATGTGTCAATTTAAAATAAACAGTTTAAAAAATATGTTACTTAATGTAACTATCGACGGCAAAGAATCCGCGGCCGTCCTTATTCGTAATTATTAAACGAATTAATACGTAATTATTAAATAGTATTCACGTAAATGTACAAGTTAATTTAGAATAAAAATGTAAAAAAAACAAATTATAAAAAAAACGATTGAAGTAACAAATTGCAATAAAATGTTTATTTATTGTTGAGAATATTAAATATATTTAAATCTATGAAACTAAACGTATTAATCATAATTGCAATGATTATTAAATAAATTTATATAATCGTTTTCCTTCATAATATCTTTCACATCATACCTCATTGTATATATAAAAGTAATAAAAAAAAAAACAAAAAACGTAATAAATTTTATACATATAAGTATCGATTATTCACTGTGAGTATTTTTATTCTGATGCATAAATTAAACCTTGGCTTATAGGTAGTAATCCATTGGGATCCCATTGTTAGAAAGTCTCATCGTTCTGTCAGTCTCATTCTACGCTGATTCACAAGTTCGACGCCCTCGTAAAGAAACAACAAAATATCTCAACGCTGGGGTGGTTATGCAATAAATCAAGCACACGTCATAAATAGTACTCTCCCTTCCAAGGGTAAGAAGTGTCGCATTTTCCAAGTAATAACGCAGCTCTCTAATACACTTCGCGGTATGTCTTAGGGAGGTTCTCGGTAAGTCCGGGAATTCCTGATACTCAATTTAGTTTAGAAGTCGTATATTCTAATAACGGCATCGAGATTGAGCCGCGTTACACGAGTAATGAAGTCTACCTGTTTATTTAGTCGGATTATCAAAGTTTGGTAATGTAAAATGTAGATATACAGAACAGATCTGGAGACTAAATTGAAATGTCGAAATTTAATTACGCTTTGATTAAATATTATTTCAATTTACAGTCAATACACATTTAAAATAAACTATATTCAAAGAGGATTTTACAAGCAATTTTGAGTCAGTTAATAAACGAATTGGCATGCATCTCTTTTTCAATAATTAAATAACATTAAATTTAAAGTACTTAAAAAATCCTTTGATAAAAAGATGTGATTAAAATGTAATGTACATTTTATGCCTATTACTATCCGTATAATCAATATAGTATACAAAACGGGAGACAATTCAACTAACTTTATCGGTTAAGATTCGTTGACGATTCTATTCCGATCCAAATTCGACTATTCCTCACACATATATAACTCACCTTGATCGTAACTTAGGGCCAATTTTACTTATTTAATATAGATACTACTTCGACCGAACCGCAACTGGATTTTTCTGTTAGTAGTATTTATTTTTATTTTTTTTATGATGTCGGTAGGCGGACGAGCAAATGGACCTGATGGTAAGTGATCACCACCGCCCATAGACAATGGCGTTGTAAGAAATATTAACCATTTCTTACATCACAAATGGGCCACTACACTTTATACTGAGTACACAATAATACTGAGTACTGCTGTTTAGTGGTAAAATATATGATGAGTGGGTGGTACCTACCCAGACGGGCTTGCACAAAGCCAAAAAAAAGTAAAAAAGTATAGGAAAAGGTTAAAAAAAAAGTTAAAAAGGATAACGATTATTTTTCGATTCGATTGTGATAAAGTGACAATTTGTAAAGTCGCATTCATCAAACAAATGCCTGGGGCATGCGAATGCATTGCAGTGGTATGCATACTGTACGAAAAAGGTAATGTTTAATACAATTTTGTGTTTCCTGCTGCACTCTATTGCGCTTCTGTATGGTCGGTCCTTATGTGACCGCATGTTAATTAGCTTGACAGGCTTACAAACTTAAGATTATTTTCTTGTACTCGACAGTATAAGTAAGTTATATCAATGAGCTACCTATTCAGTAAGCAACTCACGTGAAAGTCATTAGAACCTCATTCGTAGGTCTTGCACATTATATCAAACACAAGTAACATTTTAAATATAAAATTTCCCAGTTAATATATCATACAATTGAATTTAAAATATTTCAATTAATTTTTTATAAGTGAAAGAACGGAAAACGTGGATTTATAATGTTGGTATTTCATTTAAATCATGGTTTTCTTTCAATTACGTTAAGTTTCAATTAATTAATTAAGGGCGCCGTGAGAGCTATGAAAAATTCGTATTATTTGCTAAAAAACCCATTGTACATTATTCAAAGTATATTTTTCGTAGCAGCGTCATTTATTTCGCACCAGTTTCATTGGAATATATGTCATTTTATCGTAAATTCGCTATCCCTAAATTACATGCACGAGTTGCCAGGTATATTACTTTATTTTGAATTTTGTAATACTTCGTTCACCTTAACGGTATCGGTGATTTGAGAAGCCAGTGGCTCGTGATTAATTTATAAGGACATCAGAGGGTGCAAGATCCATCCCTCTGATCCGATGCCATGGAGACTAGCTTTGGGCGACTTAGTTGAAAAAGAAATTAATAAAGCTATCCATAACATTAATTAGTTCGGTGAAGTAGCCTTAATGTTAAGCAAAATGTACATCTTTTTTATAAATATGACTTTTTAAAATCGTCAGGCAAAGACATTTTTTCTCATCTCAAAAACTAAATTTGATTTATTAATGCATATACATATTACTTATAAACTGATTTAAAACGTATTATTATTTATGAAAGATAATTATTATTAATGGTCGGCTATTTAGTCCATTGAAAATTTAACTATCATCGGACGGGCAGTCAACTGTCGAATTGTTAAATAGAGCGATTATTGGAATATGGGGAGTAGGTATTTAATTTCGTTTGTTCAGTCTAAACAAGGGCTCGATCCCCTTTTCAATTAATTGACTCGAATATCCCTAGGGTTCACTTTTTATTCGTTTTCGATTTCAGTTAAATCGAAAATAGGAAAATGTTTATTTAAATATGACGAGTACGACAGGTTGCTAGTGCCAGATAAAAATTAATAGCAACGTTCAACGTACGAGTGAATCTCGATGGAAATGATTGGATGCAATTTTAAATGTAATGTACATTGTATGCAACATTTAAATTTATTTCTCTCTTTATATGTTATTTATATTTGCACTACTAATACGTGTTGTTAATTTAAGTGCAATTATGTGAAAAAATACTTATATAAAATAATATGTTTACACAATAATAGCTTATTTCATTTAAGTAGACTGGTCAATGGGCAACCTGATTACTGCCAATAGAGTTTGTAATAAACATAAACCATCCCTTACACCACTTATGCAACACCAGCATTGGAAACTATGATATCATCCTTATAGCTAATTATACATAGTTCACCCAACAAACTGAAATACAATAATACTTAGTACTGCTGTTTGGCACTAACAATATGTAAAAAATGTTTTTGACAAAAAATATAGGGGTGATAATAAAAATTATGATGATGATATAAGATTAAAGTCTAACTCCTAAAGAAAAACGAGTTTGAAGAATACAAGCAATTAAAGAAATAATCCAAATTTATAATAGAATATATTTTGTTTACTATGGTTACTTATTTAACAACTAAGTAGTTGTGCCCTGTGTTTTTGCCTTTGTTAACTTTGAGTAGGATATAAATACGTGCTTGGGGTACATGTCAGTCACCTCCTCGTGGTGTACCCTTGGCAACGGGGCCGGCTTGTGCTTGCTCGTCGGCCACGGCTAAGACTGGCGCGGAGGGATGCCGCGCGGCTGCTTCTGGTACGTCTCTGGTTCGGCAGGGCGGACCATGTGAGTGGCCTCGTTGGCTAGAAGGAAGTGGGAGGGCTCGCTACTCGAGCCTCCCAGGTGTTTTACACCGGTGGTCAGCGGCGGAGCCTACCATTTTATCTGCCGCAGGGCTTCATTGAATTCATGGACTCGGGGGAGTTCGTCACATTCCGATATGGAGGATGAGGAGGAATGCGCGCACTAGGCGCGCGCGCGCTGGTAGGGCCGCAGTTGCATGCCATTGGCGATCCCTATGCCTCACGGTATGGTGGAAACCCGAGGATGATTTTAGTGGGTAGGATAGAGCATTAAGCCCTGGCACGGGACATTAGGCTGAGTAGAGACCGACATATCCGTCCCGGTCCATAAAAAAAAATAAAACATAAAAAGGCATATATTATTTATATATAAGATATAACTCTAACAGGTACTTTATTTAAAACTTGTTTCACAATATCTACCTATAGGACACGATTTATTTCATTTCCGTTTAGTAATATTGTTATCAAAATGGTTTTATTTAACTCAAATAAATTATATGATTACAAAATGTTGTTTTAAGTGGCTTTAAAGCGATGCGATAATTGCTATTTTTAAACAAACTCGTTTTTTTCTTGTTATTATAGCATTTTAAATACTTAACACATCTGAAGTATTGTACAATGTTTGTAAATTTAAAACATATTTTAAGCCAAAACAATTAAAAAAGAAAGTGTTAATAAATATATTTGCTTTAATGTCATAACTATAAAAACAATCGATTTTATTCTTTTTATTAAAGAACTTCATAGTTGACCAGATATCCTTTTTCTGAGAGGCAAGATGGCCCAGTGGTTGAATCACGTAAGAATCTTAATGAAATAGATAGTTATACTGCGGGTTCAAGGATAGATATCACCACTGAATTTATAAGTGCTAAGTGTGCGGTTGTAACTCACGTTGTGGTTGGTGTCGTGTCGAGGGTTCAGTGTCGAGAATATGTACCTATGTAGAACAAAATTCAACACATGGGGGAATAAGCACAAAAAATCAAAAGGAGAGGAGGCTCAGTGGTAGGAGATTTCCAGGTGTTACTTACTGTTACTTGGCAGCGCATTGACTGTATAAGAACTGTGAAAGTGAACACTTGCCAAATGGATCAGATAGATCAAGATATTTACTAGTCTATCTTCCTAAAAAATTGCTACAAGAAATATTTTATAAAATAATACTGTTACGTGGTAATAATGATGATATACCTCCCGACCGGTTTCGACCTCGCCGGCTAATCTCAAAAGAGAAAAGCCGACCCAGAACATATGTATTATACTGCACAAGTGTGCGCGAAAACAGGTGCACCACGAATTAGACGATTCGAAAGAATTCAGGCGCAGGACCAATGTTTTCAAATGCTTTCCGACGCAAGATAGTGAACATACTTCGAACTTTCAAACTCCGGGCTTTTATTGAAAACATTTCAGAAAAACGCAACCGAATTACTCCTAAGCAAACGTTCTAAAAATCCTTCTAGCAAATATTAATAAACATTAAGTACATGAGCCGAGATGGCCCAGTGATTAGAACGCGTGCATCTTAATCGATGATTGCGGGTTCAAACCCAGGCAAGCACCACTGAATTTTCATGTGCTTAATTTGTGTTTATAATTCATCTCGTGCTCGATGGTGAAGGAAAACATCGTAAGGAAACCTGCATTTGTCTAATTTCAACGAAATTCTGCCACATATGAATCCACCAACCCGCATTGCAGCAGCGTGTTGGAATATGCTTCAAATCTTCTCCACTAAGGGAGAGGAGGCTTTAGCCCAGCAGTGGGAAATTTACAGGCTGTTAATTTAATGTTAATGTAAGTACATGATATACTAAATATTCGTGATCAATAATTTATGGTTAATAATTAATAAATTATAACTAACTCGCAAATCTCAATAATTAGTTTATTAGGTTGTGATTTATTAACCACAGTAGCGTTTTGGATGTGATGTACCATAATGAGATTTACTGATTCAGGAAATTTGCATTTTATACAAGCTTTACTTAGTATTGGTAAGTTGTTATGAAATAGTTCTATTTTACAAAATAAAGGTGTTCGTAATGTAAAAAAATAATAGTTTATAAAAAAAAAAGAAATAAGTCAAAAAAAGTATACTACATATAATCTATTTATTTAATTGCCTTCGATTTGATGCCAATATAAAATAGAAGAAGAAGTACCGACATGTAACATTTCAAATATAAAATTTAGCCTTAAAAGTGTTGTGTGTAGAAACTTTTTTCTCATTATGTTAAATCATTTTAAAATTTGCCGTCAAAAATTTTTTTTTTTTAAATTAGGCATTAAGGTACATTTCTGAATAACAATTAAAATATTTAACAAAAAACAATGAGACAATTTTAAATTTAAACGCTACTAACTTCTTATTACTTGAAATTTTACACCTGTCTCCATGTTTTCAATTTTAGTCATTTTAATAAAAAAAACTATTCGCCATTTTCTTTTAAAACTAAGCTTCTTAAAAACGTAGATTTTTATTATAAAATACTAGAAAAATTACTGTGGCAAATTTAGAAGGTAATACAGTCATAAGGGCTTAAGTTGACGACTGTTCAGATATTCATGAAACTTCACGTCAGCCAAGACTAGGGTCGTAATGTTAGTCGGGAAATAGAACGAAATGTACAGTTAACGGCAAAATTGTCTACTAATTTATATTTCTTTAGTAACTTATTAAATTTGTTCTTTTCAATGATTTCAGTATCAGAAACTTAATTAAGTAGCTAATTTAAGATTTTTTCTCTAAAGTTATAATATTTTATAGTGTGTATATGTAATTGGATCTGATCATTTTTATTTATTATTTTTTAGTTTGCATTTATGTCTGTTCACAAATCTGACATGAGCTTAAGCTTCGTAGAGAAATTATTTATTTTTGCATTAGAGTTTTTATAGAAGACTGAAAAGACAATCAGAAGAAAATAAATGAAATAATATATTAACTATTTTTAATTAAAAAATAACATAAGCATTAGATAGCGGTTAGCATAATATGACGTAAATAAAACACGATATTAGTAATAAAATATTTAAAGCCAAAATGATACAGATGTATACATAACTAAAAGCGAATCAAGGGTACTTGGGTATTCATGAAACTACAACTGACACTGGGAAGAATTGCAATATTGTCTAGAGGAATAGGTTTCTCACTAGAGATTCAAATAACTTGACAACTATGCAAGTATTACCATACAGAGCTGCATCATGTTAGCCATTCATTCATATGTAAGCTATATATTCTGAAAACTGCGAACGGAAAGATATCAGTTATAATATTGCTTACGTGTTCTGTAAGACACGGCCAGGCAAATATCGTGTTAAGGAGAATGGTTGAAGTCAATATATTGTTTCGTAATGCTGGATATAAATACTACCTGTATCCTTACGATCGCGATAACTATTTGAATTAAAATCACATTTATATATCAGGAAAAATTTAAGTGATGAATTATTTGAAATATGTAAAGAAAAATGAAAGTATCAAAATTATTTTATTTGGCTATACTCGTTTGGAATTATGGAGAGCAAATAAATACTCAGATTCATAAATTTCAGATATGATATTTTAAGGTACAGAAAAAATAATGAGTGTTTATTCTTTATTCTATTTGCAAAAATATTAATTACTAACTATTAATTATAATCAATGTTGTAGGTGCAAATTGCATTACACTATAATTATATTAAAGTAGAAGGACAAAATTTTCTATTGTATTTTAATGACTTACTCACTTATTAGCTTTGACTGTATCGGTTTGTGAGTAACACAAAAATTATAAATGAAATGTCTCGCTGAACCATCAATATTATTGATACGAGAAGATTCCACGCAAACAAAGAAAAAATATTTCTTAAACAAGAGTGCAGACTGCAGCCAAGCAACAAAGTTTTTTGTTGTTATATTACGATGTAAAATGTTAATAAGTCGGTTTCGTTAAACAGGCAGGATAACAATTTGCAACATAGTACTTACTTTTGAGCAAATTGATAACAAAGCATGTTTCATATACAACTTAATATTTAATAAAAAATGAAACATATTTTTCGCGTATTTCCATGCATATACGTGAAAAATAAATCCTTTTGCAGTCGAATAAGATATAATTTAATGAAATAGACAATTTAAACGTATTTTAATAATACGGAGTATATGTTTCAAACGTGTGCTAAAAAAAATATTAATAAATTAAACTAACTTAAAAAAACAAATATGTTGTGACTACACAGTCGTAACATATTTGTGTTTTTTATTAATTTTAACTAATTCTAGAAAGGTTTAGCTTCTCAATCGGATATGCATCACGTATAAAAACGAACCGAATTGAAAACTTCCTCCATTTTGAAATATTCATAATGTGTCACGCAAAAAAAAACTATAATCGATTCGCGTAGTGCTATTGTCAATCCATTGATTATCGTCATTATAATAACAACTGTATTAATTATTAGGGCATTGATTATAATAATTAAATGGACGGAATTTATAGAGCGTCCGTTGTCTATAATTTACGAGTTATGGTACAATTAGGAAATGGACCGATGACTCAGAGGCCGTCTCGTTTGAGAGGATTAGTCATAATAAAACGAAATTTATATCAACTTTATTTAATTATGTATTATATATTTCCTCATTTTTAACGTTTCTTGTTAATATTATAAATGTGAAAGGAATTTTTTCTTGTCTGAACGGAAATAAATAAAATTAATAATGGAAGTGGATTACGTCACAAATGGAACAGAAGTACCATTTTTACTTCATTTAACTGACGTAAAAAAAAAACAATTCATAGGGATCACGTAATGTTGTATTAACAAGCGAAATAGCAATACAGATTATTTTACGTGAGAGTAACGCGTGTACTAAAATATCCAATAAATATAAAACGAATACTTTTTTTTGTACACCAATAACATTTCAACATGTAATACTTATAAGGAAGTTGTAGAAAGCGTAGGAGTCGCTATGACCGCTTTGGCTTCCAGGCAACCGAAAATAAACAGTAGGGGTGATATATAAAGGCACTTTAATGAAATTACAACTAATTAAAAAAATAATGGCAACATTGTTTTTTTTTTATTTAATTATTAATTTGGGAATTTATAATTATACTTAATAGTAAAAACCAAATATAAGAAAAACATAAATCAATCTAGTTTCCAGTTAAAATTAATACAAACCAATGACAACTTACATTAAAAATAAAAACAAAATGCATAAAAAGCAAGTAAAACAGTTAAAGTTTAATTATATACATATATAAGTTTATTTAAACAGTATAGGTGCAACTAGGGCTAAGATGGACTTGTTTTATAAATTTCTCAAACGAAACAAGTTCTTGTGCACATCTTACTTTTTGAGAAAGAAAATCCACTAACGAATAGCTTGAACGAATGAAGTGGAATTACTAAGAGTAAATCTTTTCAGAACGAGAAGCTAAACCGTAAGAGGAGATAGTTTTTAAATACTCACACAGGAGTTGGAGGGAATAAGAAAGATGGAGAATATGAGCATTCCAGTGAAAACGAATTGGCGCCACTCGGTGATTTTTTAACAAATGTGATATTCACGAAGAACTAGTAATAGCATAATCCAAAATTGGTAACGACAATTACTACCAATATTGAACTTTATGCGCCTCATCCTGAGTCATATACTTCTTAGGTCTGTAGTGTTCATTTATGTAGTCTAACTGATTGCAGATTTTTGTCAATCAATAAAGAATTATGCTTCTATGTTGAATAAAGATTACGAATTTATATATATATTTAATGAAGGTTTTGCAATGACTAACCAAGGTATAAAATTTCAAAATATTTCAAGCTTTGCTATGGAATTATTTATTTATTTAAGATATATAATTAATAGTTTCTACACGTGTGGCTATCTTTGTAACATATACTCTGGTTTCACAACTGTATATCATACAGATGTGATTCTGGTAAATTAAGAATTCAATGACATGGAGGATGCTTAGGATTTAGCTAAAGTAGTATATTTTTCTATTCGAAATGTAAAAAAGGCCATAAATAAAATATTACGCTGACCTAAAAAACAACCATCAAATCACATTGAAATTCCTCACGCATGAGATTCCTCAATCTTCGGACGATAAATAACAAACGACGAAGGACTAGTTTTGATCCTAGCGTCACGCATTGCTATCGAGCCAACGACCAACGACTGACGCCGGCTAGTTCTACGATCCGTCGACACGACTCTATGTCGCCCACGTCGCGAGCCCGCGATAGTATGTCCTCCGCACTCGCAGGGAACGGACGCACGCTTGCACTTCGTTGCAACTGAATTCATTTGACGAAACAAGTTTTACATTCCTAATTATTTCTGAAATCGCATCACAGGAAAATATCACGATGAACTCAAGCGTAACATTAAAAAGACAATTTATCAGACCTATTTCGAAAAGTTAAAAAAAACATTTATAAGTGTATTTTGTGAATCTCTTTATCTCTATATCACGATACGGTTCGCGTTGGTGTTAAATAACGCAAGTGAAGTTGTTTATTGTTTTGAAATAAAAGACAAATACCGTTGAAGACGCAGAGTTTAAATTTTATGTTGTTTTATTCTTGTTTATAAGAACGCAATCAAGTCGCGTGTTAAAAAGAGACAAGATGAGGTCCCACCGGGCAAGAGCGACAGGTGTGGCGGCTTTGGCGGTTTTGTTGGCTACTATAACAGGTAAGTTAGTTTAAAAGTATTGAATAACATCCTTATTTAACAGGTTTCTTATTAGGTTTTCTTAATTAGACAATACAAAATATAAAACTTAGTTTACACGATAATTTTCTTTTTTTTATCTCCACGATAGTTATATTTTTTTAAGTTGGCAATACGCAGGTATGATTATGAATCATACGAAAGGAGTATTTCGAGGTTATGTTTATAGTAAATAGTATTTCTGTGTATAGAGCTGTGAACTAATTAATTTTGAATAGAAACCTATGATTATTCGAAAAGTATTATAACATTATGGATAAAAAATTTAACCTGTATCCTATTTGTAAAATATATATAAAAAAACATACCTAAGATTTTTTTGAAACAATTTCATTAATATCTTTTTTCTAACAAATAATAAATTTTAATAGAGATAAAAAATATATACAAAAAAAATCAATTTAATATTAACTATTATTATAGTAAAGAGTAATAAAGTTATTATAAGTTTCGATTGAAGAAATTGTTTATTTTCCACGAGAAAGTTGGCAGGTGCGGTTGCAAAAACCGTTGTCCGTTATCTACCGAACGTTAAAAAAGTAAAATGGCGGAAACCTACCTTCCTGGAACAACTGAGAATTCTGCCACATTAATTCTGGGTGCGTTCATGCGTTACTTTCTCACTGAAACGCCGGTGGATCGATCAAATGTAAATTCGTGTCAATGCAATACAACTATATACTAATAACTTTGCTTACTTTAATCATTCAATGTAGAGAAAATACATATTTAATTAATCTTTTAAATAATTTAACTAATACATATCACTGAAATTTGTTGTTTAAATTTACATTTTGGTTTTAGTTGTAGGGTCTTGAATATCAAATATAATTATAATCTTTGTAAGTTTTCGACTTTAAATTTTTGAAGTGATGTAGAATTTGGTAGTGTAAATTACTACAATACTGACGTATAAATTCACAGTATCTCTTTTGACCTAGTATTTCAGTCATTTATATTAAAACCAATGAATCAATAACCGTAAAAATACAAAGTGTGTCTAATCGGGTCGATGGCTTATTCGTGCAAAACGAATGAATGACAACAATTCAAAGAATATTTCATCTGTGACGCAACGGAACTAAATAATGAAGTAATATTCAAAATAAGCATCACTTGAAGCCTTAGATTATCCATGGAAGAAGAAATACATGACAATATGTGTTTCATCGTGACAAGCATCGAAGTTTTTAAAAGAACGACATTTTAAATGAGTTGACTATACGAGGTACTTTCAAATAAATTTTTTAAATATTTTCATAGTGCGGTGCTTTACATTACAAAAATGTCTCTTCCAAATTTTAAGGTTAAGTATCTAAGCTTAAGACCATAAATAAAATATATCGCTGACCTAAAAAATTCCTCTTCCAAATTTTAAGGTTAAGTATCTAAGCTTAAGATTATAAGACTGTATAATGCATTTATATATTTATAATACGATTAAACACCACAGAAACAAAATCAGACGATTTCAAAATTTATTTTAAAAATATAAATTCATTTTTTTAAAGAAAATTTCAAATGAGTAACAATCTTAGTCGATTAGGTTGCGCATGAAGAATACTTAATAAGAATCTTTCTTTTAGCATAAGAGGAGACTTGTGGTCAACTTTAAAGCAAATGAATACTGAAATGCGACGTTTTAAACGTGTAGAAATCTAAACATCATATTTGAAACTGACTCATGTTACTCAGTTGATAACGGCGTCTATTAATCTACATACATTCCCAACAATTTACACAAATTTAACACATCTGCCGAGTCATTATACCCGTCATTTAAGCGTGTTAACTGCGAGATTGCCATAAGAGTGTGTGTAGATGTCTTTATGTCTCTTTACGCGGTCATCGTCACCTCTCATTACTTCAACATCAGAAGTTAGAAGATTATTCCACCCTAAATGATATCCAGAACTTTCTCAAACAGTTAAGATTATATCTTAACTATTATAACCGCTAACGATCGTAAAAGTTAAAGATATAATTTGTCCTTTCACTGAGACAAACCTTCATATGCTATATTTTAAACGTATCAAATTCAAACGGTTCCTTTTTATATTACTATATTTTGGAGATCTTTTTAACTTTGATTATATAGCCAATCGGCCAGTAATGCTAGTTCTCGCAGCAAAAATGACAAATGGGAGTTATTTAGACTTTGGTTTATTCTTTTGAATTTTGAAATTGATATTTATAGAGAGAAATAGACTAAGATTAAATAACGTTTTCAATCTCCTTTGAATCGCACTCTGTTGACTATCAAAATTGAAATGAATTAAACATTCAAAAATTTCAATTTAAATTTTCAATCATATAATTATTTAGTTTATTTATATTTATTGAGTACAAAGTGTAGTTTTAATTTATATACGTTTATTTGTTAAGTTTCACGAAGCCATAGTATTACTGCGAAGTCGATAATTCAATGTTGGGAGCTCAATGAAATAGCCGGGTAACTCTACCTACTATAATGGTTAGCGCAGCTTCCTGAACACAAATAGCTGTCTGGGATCAAATGCAAGTGATTATGCAAGAGCGAAAGCAGTTATAATGTTATTATTACTCTTCTCAACACCTTCGATCAGATATAATAACGAAGACCATTTCCATGCGTTTCATAGCTCTGTTTAATTCGTAATCATAACATATATCTGCACTGCGAATCGATTTCAACGAATCTCTCTAACTTTTTTGCGTCATCTGGTATTTATTATAAGATTAGTTTAACTAATGTGATAGTTTAGGTGTGTAATTGAAGATACTTTTTATTACATATTAGATGTCATTCAACTAACGAACTTTGTAATACAATTAAAAGTTCAATTAATTTATATCGTCAAGAAAATATTCACGCATAATTCAGATCGTTTAATTATGTCCCATTCTTTTAAATTTAATTTAGATCATACGTTAGTAGTTTTAAGATCTTCATTCAAATGAATACAAGAGTAATTACTCTATCTTGTAAAAAGTGTGAATAAATTACTTTATAATTGAAAACATACAGTTATAATAAGCTAACATGCGTCGAAAGACACATGAGAAATATTTCTCCGTCACGTCTTAAAGTTCAGGTCATGGTAATCTCAGCATTTTATCTAAACACTATGAAAGGCGTGATGTGGGTCAAAACGATGAATCACATGTAAACTACATACACGGGTCATGTTAGCACGTAAAGGCAGTTTTATATTACGTGACATTATGAGTTTACCGGTCGAAAATATGATAAAATATGCTTCGTGTGAGAGTAAACCTCTTATAAGATGAGCTCTCCAATGTTCACATTTGTTATCACAATGATTCACTTCAGGAATATTTTATAAAAGTTTTTTTTTTTTTAAATAAATTTAGAGTCCAATGAATGTTTTTCGTTTATCCAATTTGAATTCATTAAATAGGTACAATTTAAAGCATAAGTTACACTTTCGTTAGTACGATAAAGTTGTAAAAGCGACACTAGCATTGTGGATAGAAACGCAAAACTCCTGTTCGAATTTGCACAAATATCACTTAGTTTTTATGTGCTCATAATTCATCTCATACTTATAAGTGCAGTTCACATGACAGTTCACATCAACATTTGTCAAATTAAATTCTGCTACTTGATATTCACCAAGCCCCTTTTGGGCGTTGGAATAAGCATTCACCTTAAAGGGAAAGGAGTTCTTATGGCTACGGGACACTTACGAGGTGTTATTTATTAGAACAAAGTATTCACGTACATTTCGCGTATTGTTTAATCAGATATGAATTGGAAAAGAAAGGTTGTTCGCGAAATGGATGTTTTCATTCACGGCTGCAATGTTTTTTTGTAATATAGCATTACTAACACAAAACGTAACTGTCTGTATCATCACTGATAAGATATGCTATCTCTTAGAGCAGGTAGTCCCCAAACAGCGTGTATAATTCAACCAACTTTGTATGTATGAGATATCTGTATTGATTACAATATTACCTGTAATATAAATTATATCGGTTCAAGAGATTTAGATAATCCAGCGAAATGGTAGCCCAACGTTTACTATTTTTTTTGCTCAATCAGTTGAATTCATAAAAGGTTTGGCCTCAAAGAATGTACAAGAGAAAGACTTGTCTTAAACTAAACGCTATTCAAATGTCATTTAAAACACCCGACTACATTTTGTTAAGTTTTATCCTTGAGAATTTATTAAAGAAACACCGAAACATATTTAAACCGTGAACAAGCTAAATACATAAAAGTACATATAGTTCAGGCTTGACGAAAGACACTTAAAACGATGACACATGTGGCACAAAAAATTTTTTTTGTGACAAAAACTAACAGCTAATTAAATCACCAAGGGAATATATAATACTATAAAATCTATTATCGTAATTGAAATAAATAATTAATCTTACTTTCATGACTGTCCCACTTATTAATGCGTATCTCTCGGTGTCTCTAGTATCCTACATCCGATGTATCTATCAATGCTATTCGATCCAAGTTTCCGTTTCCTTATTATAAATGTATGTTGCTTTTACATCTCGCATTCCTTATAACCGGTGGCGCCACTGTCGCTCTTCTGACCGGTTTGACGGGAGGAGCGTCGCGAATTTTCCCGCCGTTTCACTGCAAGGCGAGCCTTTTTTAGACCATAATTAACCGGTGGCATATCAAAGATTCAGCGTCTGGAAAAAGTTTTAACTTTTTTATAACATCCTTTATAGTTCACATAAACATTTTTGTGTTTAAGTAGATTTTCATCATAGAAATTAATTATTATAATTATATCGTTCAAATTTTATTAATTTAAAATCTTATTTCGTCCAAAGAATTTGCTAATTGCTAATTTCTTTGGACGAAATAACATTATCTTTATAGATGAGGACGACAGCCGTCGAACACCGAAATTGTTCTAATTACATTATTGAATATTAAAGTTATTATAAATTATTATTATTAATAACCCTTTAAAATATATATTATCAAATCATAAAATAATTATAAAGATTGTCATTTTATAAAAATCGTTTTCTTCGTGTAAGTTATAACGTTTAATATATATTACAATTTATGATTTCATAATATTAAGTAACATATATTTCTAAACTTAAAGGTGTTATAGTTTAAGTTTTTTTTAACTCGAGACAGTTTCCCTTCGGAACAGGTAGCGGAGTGTAACGGACAGGTCGGAATCGTTTTTTTAATTTGAACTTTCGTTACCAAATATTTGTTGGCGTAACCGATAAACTAACATTTGTAGATATATTTCTATTACCGAAATAGTTGGCCTTTTAAAGGATTTGTTATAATAAACGAAAACAAATGATACAAATGATCAAGTTATAAGTTACACATACATTTTAATAAGTTCAGAAATCTCCATGTAGTCAAAAAGTCAGTGTGGTATTTAATGGTTACCAGAGTTCATTGAACTGTTGCAAATGTAAATTAAACACAATGAGACACACATGTTTTCAATTTAAGCGGAATTATTATCTAAACTATAAACCTGACACGTTGAATCTCATAGATGTGATGTAGGAATTATATGTTCCGAATTGTGCTTTGACTGATTATTATTCTTTGATATATTGTTTAATTTTAATGTAACTTAACGACACTGATATTCATTGAGTTTAATAAAAAAATACAGATAAAATATATTGAGTTTATTTTCTAAAAAGTAAAATAAAAAATTACTAAGTCACCACTACGAATTAATATAATTTAGACACTAATAGAAGGAAAGATGTACGTATATACATATATATGTAACACAATAAAAAGCTACTTTAAAAATTTCACATAAAAATATTTACATGTTGATATTGTATATTTATTTATACTATAGACTAGACCATAAAATGTACAGTAAATTGGCAATCTATGCATAAATTGTTCAAAGTCAAATGACGAAAGTGGCACGCCAATAGATCAATAGCCTTGCAATCAATCAAAAATTGAACGTGAACCTTATAAATTTTTATGACTTTTAGGATTTGAAATTCGAATCGATTTCAATATGATTCGTATAATAGGAATATATCGCGAATTGACATTTAAATTAATTTAAAGAAATGAAACCTATGGCCTAAAGATCCACTGTTCTAATACAGATTGGTGTAACTACAGGCACAGATGATTTAACATTTTAGCTCCGAAGTTTGGTGGCACATTAGCGATGTAAGGAATATTTTTTATTTCTAACAGCCAATGTCTAAGTCAGTGTTCACTTATCACCTGGTTTCTTTAAGATGTTTTGAGTTCGAAATATATATATACACACAAGTTTTGTACCTGGTAACTGATTGGTGCTTCTGCGGGTACAACCCTAATGATTTCACGCGTTCAAACCAATGGACTATCGCGGCTTTTCCGAACTATTCATGATTACTTTTCATTTCTAGAAAATTGTAGTCCAAGAGACAACTGGTACTTATATAAATAACTTAGTTTCTGTTGATTATATGTAATAAAAATAAACGATATTATTATTATATATTATAAACTGTATTTTATTATTTATTTAAAAGAAAGCTATCATATCTTACTTTTGAAAATGAAAATAAAATATCTTATTTTGAATTATAATTATAGTTAATATGCATTGTAGCCTATTATAAAATGATTATAAACTATAACATTCTTATAAGTCATTTTATATTTTCTATATTTCTATTTTCATAATATTTTTTTTGGTAAATAAATATATTAATATATTTAAAAATATTTCATGCCAGCAATACGTTAATATATATAGTTATTTATATATAACGTTTTAACTTGTTTTATGCAATTACAATGCTTTAAATATCCAAGTCCAAGCCACTATTACTACGTAGAGTTCATTTCCCTGAGGTTGTTTAGCGGTAACTCTTTTTAAAAAAAATTTGTAAACGTTATGTTTATATGTAAGTATAGATATTTGTTTTAAACGTTACTAGTTGTAGTAGTTCGACACGAAAAATTGTTGATATATTTCTATTCTTATTCCCAATTTTTTTATTCATTCATAAACTCATCAATACCAACCAGTCGAAAACAAACAGTTTACAAAAAGTGGTGCGATTTTTTTTTTAAAGGCTGAAAACTTTTTTCTTTGCCTATTTTTTTTACGTCAATTTTAAAACAAAAAATACACTCTGTATTATTTCGTTTTGTTGTTCTATTTTGTTTCTTTTACCTCACATGTCCGAGTTTCACAAACGGCCACATTCAAGCAACGGGTATTATAGGAAACAGAGTGTGTCGGCTAGGACCGGATTGACGACCGGGCGTCCGTGGACCTTGACGGGGTGTTCGGATCTCGATTATAATATACATATGTTTTAACTCTGCATACACGATACGGATTAATGCAACAGGTTAAGTAACCAGTTGTAAGTTTTTTTTTCTTTAAATTATCTTTACTTAAATGTAGAGGATAATGGAAGATAAATATTCGGAATTATAATATACGATCATCAAACTCGTGAGAATTTGTCATTGAACTGTTTATTACGTTTTATATCACTATATTATTATTTATTTTTAAGCGCCAATAGCGCAATGCTTTACGGGCCGCCTAACGATGTTAAAAAGTCGCAGGATCGATCCTGCCTTTTGGGCTATTGTCGTCCCCACTCCTAACACAAGTGATAAGCTTAAAAGGAGGGGTAAATAGGAATATTAGTAATTCCTTAATTAATTTAGTTTTCCACATTTATGGTTGGTTAGGAATTTAATCAAATCTAAAAAAAAAAAACATCGAATTCATACTCGTCGAAGATATCGAGTAACATACACATATTAAGGGAAAAAATAAATCGTTCTATCTTCATTGCACTTCTGTTGCGGATTTTTTACATTTTAAACAGGTTTACTCTCCAGATATAGCCAACCTATTAATAAATAATTGATAACAGTTTGCAAACGAAATTCTTCATTCTTTTGATTCTTTAATTTTTAATAAAAGTAATGTTTTTGTAAAATGTCGTATCTAAAAAAATATTATTTACAATAAAACATAAAAAAACTTACTATTTGCGTTTTAAGCATAAATATAGTACGTAGGAATTGATCTTTTATTGCAAATATGTAACTAAATTCAGAAGAACAAACTCCCTTACAATTTACCTTAAAATAATCACTTGCGACCTTTTATATTAACAGTAGTGATGTACAATTAATTATCTCTTACCCAAGCAAATCTTATCTACGCAGAGTAAAAATGTTGATAAAAACTTCACGAAATACAGAATATCCATAGACATCGTGCACTTCAAGTATTAACCGTGCAACTAAACTTGACATCCTCGCTTAGAAAAAATATATGTAAAAAAAGATAATCTGGTACACTTCTGTACTTGGTATGAGCATATGTAAGGCCCCGTTTTGTGACAGTCTATTAATATCCTATTACACGGCAAAACCGTTTTTTTTTCTTGACTTTGTGCGTGGCCTTTCAAAGCCATGAATACAGGCTCATGTTTACCGACATGTATGTATGTATTTTTGACACGCGTCTCTGAATTATTGATAATCTGTTACGAAACGTATCTTTAAGAAGGTTTTTGTTGTCATGAATAATTTGTATCGTTTGGAACTTATCTACGGTCGATATTTTTGTATAAATAGTTTTATTGTTTGTGAAAATAGTATTGTAACTAACTGATTGAAATAAATTCTCTATTAAGTTGAAATACAGAATTGTCAACAAAGTATTAATAATTGCTTTCTATTGTCGGTAGATGCTCGTTGAATTACAGAAATCCTACCTAAGGATTATGATATTTAGTATAGTAAATATCCGTAGCATTTTTTTCTTGTATAAATCCCAGCAACATTATACTTTTTTTCTATCTTTGGCTGGGATGACATTATTATTATTATTTGATTTAGTAAAAATAAATATAATTTTTTATCTTAGAAAATATAAGAATCTTTCTATACTTCTTATTCACCCGTAGATCAGTAAACTGCAACTAAAATAAATTTAGACAGTTATTTATAACTGGTAGAATGAAAATAAATAAATATATTTCATGACCGTTATTTCTGTAATAAATCTGATTACAATAAAGTTTGTATAATTCTTAGATTAAAAGAATAATGGAATAATTTACATATAATTTAATTAATCCAATAGAAAAATATTTTATTAATCTAAAAAATAGTTGTTTTTTTTTTAGAAATACATATAGTTTTAGAATTTTAAAAGAAAGTATGTGAAATATAATATTATGAAATATTTTAATAGATATCGTTAAAAGGCGTAATAGCGGAGCAATAAAAGCATGGACAATCAACAAAAAGTTAGAGAAAATGGGATTTGCATTAATTTTCCCACGAAGCCGTGAATTTCATTCTCGAAGCACTTTCTCACCATTGTCCGCAGTAATTGTACTCAGCTAATGATTTCATGCTGCTTACAATCTAGATTTTTGCTGTCCAGGTCATTGTTCAAGCGTCAGTTCTGCTCGGGATTGTTATTAGCTTGGAAACCGTTGCGTATTGAGTTAAACGTTTATTTGCTGTGGATATTATTTGCTTTCGTTATGCGAATGTTATAATCATTTATGTGAATTTATTATAAAAATCGATTTCTTTCTTCATATTCATATATTAAATATGAGATTAATAGTCTTCGATACCGATTCAGGTATTGTTATGAAAATTGGAAAATATATGTAATTTTAATGGAGAATCATTTTACGATTCACTTTGTTGTATCTTGTCTCAAAATGGCGCTGCAGCTCCGATACTGTTCAAGCGTTGGGATGGCAATTGGTTTATAAACATATATACAAGAAAGACAAGGGTTTGCGTTTAGCTATATAATCAATTTGGTTCTAGCTTCAATTAATTACAAAATCCTAAATCTATATTATTTTAATAAGTATGCCTCGACATGTAATTTCAATATTATCGTTCTTCAAATCTCAGACTCGAAATTAAATTTGCACTGAAATATTTCAATATTAAATAAACAGATTATAATAATTTAACTTTTTTGAATGTAAATTCGACATACGTATTTTATTTTACCGTTAGCAGAATACTATAGTTTACAATGCATTTTTATAACATTAGTATGAGTTATTTAAAATTTTAAATACAGTTAGTGTTAACTAATAAATATTTATAATCTAGGAGATATAATGATATTTATTCGAACTAGCTTCGCTTTTGATAGGAACCTAGCGATATATTGACATGATAAATACAAGTACAAAAGTTCTTGAATATCACCGAGAGTATTTTTTTTAATTTACGCTTTCAATGCTCTTTGAATACAGTTGGCTTTAAATCATAAAATTTCAGAATAGGTCGGAAACATTGCGGTAGATAGTCACGTGGTGAGGATATAAAATGAAAATGCGAATGGCGTGGAATTTATTATGGCAATAAAGTAGTGCAGTATTTCAGATACATGTTACGTTCTGTTTTCAATGTTCGTTATCTTCAATTGCGATCTATCGGCGGTTTTACGATGAAGCACGCGAGTATGATTTATCGATATATTTATGTAAATTAAAAATACTAAATGTAAAATCATTAATAATAATCGGTATGCCTTTGGTATAATACTTACTGTAATTAATTATGGATTATAATATGGATAATAATGGATGGATTAACGAATAATTAATAATGGATTTCTTTCAACGAATTCATTTCTATAATTAAATAAATGCAGATAATTTGAACTATAAATTGACAAATTTATAAATTGTAATACTTTAATTACAAATCATTATTAGATAAGGTACATTACTAAAAAGGTTATACATTACTAAATAGGTTATATAGGTCTTATTATAAAAGAGCGCACGAAACATTATAGCGAGGCATCCGAATACAAAATCAAAAACGAATAGCATATAATTAATACAATATTTTTTTTAATATTTATGGTTATACGAAAACATATAGGTAATTAAATTTTATTATAAATAATGAACATTCTTCAAATGTAAATAATTATTGGATCATAATATTGATTCATTAGCGTCTCAACCGCAGCTATTTCAGTACATAAGTGGTTTGATAAACTGAGCTGGCCACAAAATTTACTGAAGGTTCGTTTAATTGAGTTTAAACATTAACCAAAGCGTTCGGAGTGCAGTGTGCTTGTACTTTATAAATAGAGCGAACAAGCGTTTAAGGTAAGAACACGAATGATTGACTGTCTTTGAGACTGGATTACTAAACAAATTATTTACGTTTAACATTATTACGTTATACATGTGTGTTTATTAAAGAGCACACTTGTTTAAAGTTTGCATAAATTGTATTAAATTAAAATACTATAATCTAGTCCAATAAACATAGATATATCGATTACACTAACTTCATTGGTTTTGTTTTTATTGAACGCTCGCTTAGCCGATTCTCACACAATAAATTAAATAAATTGTAAGCGGTGATATAATTCCGTGGATAGAACACATGGATCTTACCCGAAGGATGTGGCTTCAAAACCAGTGAAGAACTAATGAGTCTCGTTCTTAATTTGTTGTTCCTCGGCAGTTGAGACAAAAATTGTGAAGAAATCAGCATGTGTCGTATAAAATTATAATAAATCTGGAGCATCATACTGGAACCCTTGCCAGAATAAGCTCCAAAGAGGAGTGATCTTTATCCAGCTGACATTTGGGGGTTGCTTAGTTTACGTAATAATTATATCATATATTAGTTTAAATGTGCACGAAATAATCGAAAGATATCATATATTGTATTATATTAAAATATATATATATGTACATACACTTTTGCAATTATAATATTAATAAGATATCTTTAAATTTTAATCACTAAGAGCAATATTGCTTTACATAACTCAGTGTTCCTAATAATCGTAAAGAAAAACCATTACATATTCAAATATTCTTTTTTCGTTTTCTTAAAAGTAGGTAACGCCACATTTTGAATGAAAATATTAAAAATAATACCACGTTTTATGTAGATAAATGACATTAATCTCGACGCTGCTAGCGAACTGAAGGCTTCTTAGAAAGCCACTTCACTCGCGTGATGAACGATCATAATTTAAACAGTATTTTGTATTAAGCCCATTTGTTAGGACAATTTTTATGTGTATTTTATGTTCTACTTATAATTACGACCTTTGGATTTTGGACCATTTTACGTTAAAGGAAAAAATATTGTCTTTGAAATAAAAAAAAAGACATCTGTGGCCTTTTTAGACGTACCAGATAAAAAGATTTGAAAGAGAACTAAGAATAAAAGGTATGCTGATACCTTGAAGATATTTCTTCAAACACACCCAAGAAGAAAATAATATTTAGACGGATAAATACGAGATAGAAACGTAGCGTTGTACGAAATTGAAAAAAAAGTTGAAACAACTATTGTGTCGATTATAACCTTCTTAGTTTTTTTTTAAAAGCGTAAACAGTTTTTACAAAGTGTAAGTAGTATATTATGTTTCGATCAAAATAACCAATTTTATTATATACCTACATGTGCATGTAAATTCTAGTTTATTTTATTGACACATGTTACATGCCAATAAAGTTTCAGTGGTATGTCGAATGTGGTAACAAATCCTCGAAAAATAGTATTACATTTTTATTGCACTTTTTTATTCGTGTGTGTACCGTATGATAGGCATTTGATCCACAAAAAATGATAAAAAAGAAATATTCTCTATTCTTGATCGCTGCATTTACATATGTGCTTTGTGCCTATTGGTTGGTTCATATAACGGTTAAAGGTTGAAATATTTGAATATTAGATGTAAATAAAGGGGGGCCCTAAAAGGATAACTTTGTAGCATTGTAATTTCTAAGCCTTACAAAAAACACTAAAAATAAAAACGTTCGGATTCACACACTGGATAACATTTAGTCTCAGCAATTTGGATATACATATGTGTCATACATATATTTTTCAAAAACATTAAAAAAAATGATGTATACGTCTTTTATTGAACGATTAAGACATTTAAATACTAACGTTATGAACTTTGATCCATGCTCAATTACAATGATCTTGCTGTCAAATAAGATATGAAATTATGAACGCGATAAAGAATCGTAATACGAAAATGATAAACAAAGACATTGTGTGACTCAAGAAACGCTAATTCGCTCTTATTTCTGGTGATAATTGTTTGGATCTAAGGCTGTATCACAAACGAATAAGAAAAATATCCATTTATATACGTAGTTATACAATGCATTATTATTTGAATTTACATATAACGGACCGAATTATAAGATAAAAAATGCTGAATTTAAAAAATGATGTGAAATTGTTCAATCAAATCTTTTCAATTTCTACACAAAAATACTTTTGAATTTGACAACCTTTATTATTATTTCTTTCGTTTCTTTAGATCAGATGTGTATAAGTATATCCTTTATGTTGTCTCTAGATATAAATAAATAATAACTTTGTTAAGGTCCATTCACCAAAACAAAAATATATTTGTATATGATGGTTTGTTAATTTTTTTATAATTTTCTTTAATAACTCTGTAATGATATTAATCTCCTCAACGATTATATAAACAAAAACCGTTTCAAAAATATGCTTTTACGAGCTGTTAGTCTTACTACTTATATATATTTTCTTTTTGCAAGCATGCATGGATTTTTATAGTAGGTACATACTAGTTACTAACTGCGGCTTCGCTCGCGTTTGATGGGGTGCGGGTGTAGTTAGGTGAAATGTACTCTTTGACCTTGATACAAAATTTCACAATGTTTGAGTTAGTAGTGAAAATGTGAAACCGTAACATACAAACTCACTTTCATTTACAATATTAGTCATTAGCAGTGCCGCAAAGCAGCAAAGGTGATGCCTATCTTGAGTCATAATAGTAATGCAAATAAACTATCAATACGTTATTCATTTCACCACCTAGAATCGTGAGCACCTACTTCCGATCTCTTCAAAGTAATAACTCCCTAGCGATATGATTTCTGTGACGTCATCGCATAAAGCCGCATTGGCTATTTGCCAACTGATAACCACTCGACCCAAGCTTAACCCGAATGCGAGTTTAATGACCTTTCAAGATTTCTGCATCTTTCAGTGCTTTCAATATGTTTATTATACTTTAGGTGCTCCTATTACCGGATCTATAATTAAAATTGAACTCTCCCCGCTTGATATAGAGTCTGATTTTCTTTGATAACTAAACTTGCAACTGCACTTGCTCTGACGGAATGCCGATAGGGTTAATGACGTAGATTGTTATCGGTAATGCAAGGGCAAATAGAGAGATTGTCAAACTTCCATAAATATTAATGGAACTCACTTGACTTTGACTGTTATTAAAATTAATGTGTTCAGTTCAAGTTCTCTGAACAAACTGGCCCATTAACCACCACCCTTCGCCTTTGTTTTGCTATTTGCAGTGCGATTTGAATGATTGATATGATTTATGGAATTGAAAAGTAAAGTTTTTTGCGTTTAGAGTAAATATAAAAGTATTGATTTCTAATATTTTTATTCCATTATAACTTTGAATTGTCTCGAATTTCACCCTTTTAGTTACTTTGGAAAATAATCCTGAGTTGATCTCTTGTAAACTGAGATAGTCCAGTAGATTGAACACTAGACCTTAATCGGAGGTCTATGTATCACTGAATTTCACTAAGTTATTAATACTAATTAATTTGAAACTAAGTATAATTTATCATAACAATTAATTAAATGTTACAAAAATTGTAATAAAAGTAAATATAAGGATATAAATTTTTATCTGTTTTCAAGTTAAACATTAAGGTGTTAATGTGTCATCACGCGACTTGTTTACGACTGTTCAACGAGAGCCGGAAATGATGAACATCCTTAAGTGGCGTAATGAAGAAAATATTTATAAATTCGTTTGTTCGATTTTTTTTTGTTTTTAAATTTATGCTTATATAAGCATGTATGATGTTTTTAAATATCTTGATACCTATATAGGTATCAAGATATTTAAAATACATCACTACTTTAATTGCAAATAGTCTATGTACAAACTGAGCTCCAATTGAACTACTAAAAAACTGTATCACTTTATTTTTTAATGTACATTTTCTAAATCAACTTATGTTACTTGTAAAGTATTAAATTATCACATCATCATTAGTGAAATGTTATATAAGAGCGCTGTGAAAGTATTGTATTATGTACATGAAAAATATTCACTTCAATTTACTTAAAAGGCTCTAAAATATGCATATTCTCGTATTTTATTAATTTTGCCGGTAGTTTTAAAACGTAAATTATTCCCAGTGTGATTAAAAACACGAAGTATGCTAGAAATGTTTTATTGAATTTTCTTTTAAACTGAACAAACGCATACGTGATACACTCGTACATTTTCGATTTCGACATTCCCTTGAAATGCCTCGTTTACCAAATATCAACTGTGACTCAGCTGTTAATAAGTCCCTACTTTGGGCAACATATATTGACAGTAACGAGTATGACATCCGCCCGGGAAACATTGGTGTGGATGACATATCATGTTACTTTGAATAAATAAAGGGGACAACAATTAGGGACTCGAACTTCGGACTAAGGAAGTGAGAATTGATTAAGTTGGGAGTTTAGATAGTACAGTGAACGACAGATGGTTTCTTAGGCTTATTAAAAAATAAAATTAACTTATTAAAAATGTTTCGAATATTTTGCTTTCTACTCTTATCTTAAGTTTTTCTCTTTGATAATGATAATATATATATTTATTATATTTTTGTATATTCACCCATATATATATTTGATATATACATATATATCATCTATAACTAATCGTCATTTTTTTTCTTACGAGCTCCTACATTTTAAGCGATTCTTATTCAATCGTACTCGATGGTTTAGAAACATTGGTTTAGGCATTGGAACAAAAAGATGGAATGAGTAGCTAAATTACCTGGCTGTTACTCTATTTTTTATTATACCTATAAAAAATATTTAATAGATAATATTTTGATTTTATTAATAAAGAAAGGTGAGCTTAGACAAATATAAAACAAATGTAAACATACCTTTAAATTCGAACATATTTTTTTTTTAATCAAAAAATTGAAAATGTATTGAAATCGTATATTCATTCAGATTAATTTGTCGATTTTAGTCATATCGATATTTTCAACGGGTCGAATAATATCCCAAAAGTTAAATAAGATATTACTCTCGACTCATTGCTGGTAGTAGATAAGCTATTATAGGTTAATAACTGATTAGCCGAGGTCAATACAATTGCTAAGCGTAAAGTAGTTTCAAGGAAGATATTAAAATAAATTACGAAATGGAATCTGTATTTATTTTCACGTTAACTTTTCTTGATACAAAATTTAAACATCTTCTAACATTTTATACGGATACAGTTACAAACATACAATAAAATTGCTAGTATGTGGGTCGTACGATGTCATCTGCGCTTTGTAGTGAACTTATATGCAAAATAATGTAGAAAAAGAAACACAAAGATACATAAAGAACGTTACAATCAGCAGCAGTTCCTTTGTTAAATCGTCGTTCATATATTAGAGGGGTACATTTTCTTAATTGATACAATTTACACATTCAGCTCGGCCGCATTCTTCAGCTTCGCTCAAATATGTATTTGATTCTTGCTGATGGAGATGGCGAAAATCTGTGTTGTCTTTTGTGTTCTTATAATTTAATTGCTTAAGGCTAAATTTTTTTTATTCATTCACTGGATACACTACCTAATATACTACCTTACCTTGCGATAACTGTACTGTTATGACGCATATCATTAAAATATTTTTTTAGTGGTAATATGCTGGTGAAAATACGTATCTAACTATGCCTAACAGCATGGCACGGCAAGGCGACTACGCAGGATATAATATGATAGAGCTAAATTATATGTGTAAGCAAAAGTTTATAATTCGGAAAGTCCGGTAAGAGTTCAGGCGCAGTTTTAACGACTGTACATACTTCCCTATACATCATTTCGAGATCTACTGCCTTAAAACCTTATTATCAGATTAAGCAGTCGGTTTCTTTAAAATCATAGTATTGAATTAGTGCCTATTGCAAAAAGTTTATAACACTTAATTTCCTTTTTTCTTGTCATCTCATAACAAAAATAAATTGTGTAAAATTTCTGACTGCTTAACACAGATTTACTATGCAGTAAGGAGTTTCAGGTCATTGATGAATTTAGAAAAAACTAAGTTGAATGAAGTTTTTATGCCTAGTAAATTAGATCACAATATTTTTTGTCTACCTGTAGCATGTTTTGCGACGCGTGTCAATTTTTTGTATAGGACCCCTTCACGCTCGTTTTGAGAAATTTATTTCATTTATTTTTATACCCGCAACTAGATCCGACGGGAATGCGGCTTGCGGCCGGTCTACCCAATTGCTGTCACAATGTTTCAAATAAAATGTGACTTCGAATGTCGACTCTGGTTAAAATACCCGTATATAATTTTGTTTTATGTCTAAAATACTTTTGTGCTACTTTTGTTTGTTGTGAAATATAATTTTATATCTTAATCTTAAGTAAATTGCCAAAATAACAAAAATGTAGGAAGCATTCAAGATCATTATATAGTAGACTCAAGAAATGAGCTATTGTTTGATCCCCACAAGCTTTAGCTGGCGAGGGAAATTCCGAAGGAGGTCCTTCGAACACGTTTTATATGTCGTGTGACCATTGTGTTCTGAACGCCATGAATTATGTGCATCAAATTTTGTGTCTTTTGTTTTTATCTGTAACGGTGATTTCATTTTGACGAATCCATATTCAATGAAATCGACGTCTCCGATGAGCGTTGGAATTCATATTCATGGAGGAATCGGCTGTGCATTCATTGTTTTAACTCGATAAACAAAAGCGCAAAATCGTATGTGTTGACTTGAATATGGGGAAGTAAGTAATCAATGTTGCTATTGAAAGAATACAAATGGCACTATTGCTTCTATTTAAACCATATGTTATGTATATTCCAACTTATTTGAAATATGTAATCGATTCATCATCGGGATCATTTATTTTAATAGATACGTCACATGAAATATATAAAGTAAAAATTAATTTAAAACAGCACGTAAGTATCTCACTGTTAAGCAAAGGTTAGGAAGGTGATTATGACTTTATTCTATTAAGCTGCTTCTATGAATGGTACACATGTTACATTTTCATTCGACGCAAGCAGGGTTCCTGACCGACAGGCACGAGATGAATTATAAACAAGTAAAGTGTAGTAATTATAATTTACGTTATATTTTTTATAAGAAGTAAAATCATATCAGTTAAATTTTTTTCAATATTAATCTCATATATCTTTTATTTATCCAAATCATCAATGAGGTATAGTTAGGTTCATGAAGAATATTTAATTGTATAATATATATTAAATCACATTGTTAGAATAATGTGTATTGACGTATACTCTATTCCAATGAGAATAGGAGAAAAGATAAATAAACAATCTTTGACCTTGAATTGACATGACATTTTAGTTACACTAGTGAGGAGAAAATTATTGAGTGAATGGGTAATGGAATTTTATATAAATTGCAAGAAAGGTACATATTCAAATTTTTAGATACCAGCATTTTTAGGCTTAAATAAAAATTATCTCGTTAGTTTTGATTAGGATTGTGGTATTTCGCAAATAGCCTTATTAACTTGTAAAGAGGTAGTTATTTTCAGTAATAAATCATAGAAACACACTCACAATTTCATTTATATGAATAGATTTTTATTCCATCATTAATAAAAAGAAACATTGTATGCAACTTTTGATAATTCCGAATAATATCTTACTTTTGTATTATTTTCAAAACTATAAATTAGTTTTGCTTTGCATAAAACTGATCTATATTTTAAGATTTTTTATTTCTATAAAATGAATTAATTCTTTTAAATTTTTTGTCTATACCTTACTATACAAAATAATAACATTTTTATCGAACAATATGTAACTTTCTATATTATATATTTTATTATAATCCATATTATAACCAATTAAATAATTATATTTAAAAAAAAAATGTAAACTGTATGTTAAAACTAAAATAATATATTTTTTATCTGTATAAATTCATTCTCCATTCGTTTAGCGAACATTCTCAGTGAGGCCTCCATTTTAATTGTTCGTTCATCGAAAAATGGCGTTTTGAATGTCGGCAAAAATGTTTTCGTTACTTTGGAAGTCAAATTAAAGTGGATTTATGTAGTTAAGTGAAATATTGTTGTATTAAAAATGAAGATATATTAATCAAGAACTGTTTGTTGTAAATCATAAAGCGGACTTCTCAACAAAACACTCGTGATATTTAAAAGTACGGTTTGTTTTGGTTCTTTCTATTCCCATTTGAATAGAGTATAGAGTTTAATACGGACGAATTACGATACGTCCGTTTTACTTCAAGTAATAAAATGGTAAATTATGTTTGATATCAGATTACATCGAGAGAACTTGACCGCTTGTAACACGAGATAACGAGATGCAACACAACTTCCAGCCGAGAAGTCGAGATCAGTTAATGAAAGGCTTGATTGTATCACACTTGTGTACACTTACATGCTTAATTAGCTAAATAACAGAAATTCGGACACAGTATTCATTCGCGTGGATGTGTGAAAAACGAGATACGAGTCGTTCTCACAGAGGTAAAACAATAAAACGACATTGTTCAAGTGCGGTATGAAATGTGGAGCTCTTTATTTCGCAGGCATTAATCTATTTTTAGAACTTGTATCTCGCGGACCGGAAAATCCAGACGAGGCTATTCGCTGTGCTTGAAATTAAAAAATCTCTATGAAGCCTTAGCTAAAATCCAATCGCTTTTGAAGCCTTTGCAGTTGTTTTAATCTTAAAAGAAAGTAATAGAATCGTATAACAAAAATCTTACATATAAATAATACGCGTTTGAAATATTTTATGAAGACGTATAATGCCTGTTTCTGAACCACACTTGTGATATATTCAACGGGAAAATGTCGAAGTTCGGATGAGTGTCATTTACATTCTTTGTTCTTCGTTTCGTTACAAGAGGACTTGAAGTTCTCGAGTCGCTACTAAAAGAAATAATTTATGATTTTTAAATATTTCTTTCAATTGAAACTGAGATCGTTAAAGTACCAGCGATTAGTTGTAAGCCACAAATAATGTGTTGTAATATACGAAACAAGCAATATTTAAGTAGGTACCTAATCAGTATAATTAAATAATAGGATTATTCAAAGAGAAGTGCCCGCCCGTATATAATATATAGATAATCCACTTAATTTGCTTTATCGTGAAATAATTGATACACGAATCTTTAGTTTTTTTTTGTTGTTGTTATGTATGTTTTCTAATGACATTATATTCTTTGACCAGTATGTCCGAGATGAAAGAAAAGCCATAAGTAGTACTTGAAAAATTTAGACCTTTTCAGATGTCAGCAGTAACACTTAGAATTTATAATTTATAGTGTTATACACCTAGTCTATCCCGTTTGTAATAACATAATAGAATTGAATGTTCGTACAAATTTTATTATAAAAACCGTAGTCTCAAAGTAGTCGCTTGTAGTTCAATGTAAGTTTTATCGAGTAACCTTATCTTAATTTTATTGTTATTTACTTTTTGTTTTACAAGTTGCTGCTTACTACTTCTTGGAACTTGTTTCTTGAATCGCTGAATTTCTGATGAGTATGCAGCTTTATTTTAAGGCAAGAGTACCTATTTTGGACTTCGCTTTATTTTAACGGAAATTCTTCCCAAACATAATTGAATTATTAAATTGAAAATATTCACGAGTGATTATTAACTTAGACGGCTTATCTTTGCTTATTTTTTGGGTTTGGAAATTTTTCGTGAAATGGTTTCAAGTGTTCTTCTTTCAGCTAAAAATGTATCTTTTCAATGAGGTTGAATAAGTGGTAGCTGGTTGGCTTCACTCCAAAGTGCCGTTTTTTATGGCCCAAGATGCCCCTGGCTACATGGAGCCAAGCAGCCGGTCAAGTGCTTTGAATTTTTTGTACGTCTGCAACTCGATACTAGTAGTTGTTTTTTTTTTGGAAAAATTGTTGGACGTTACAAATTTTTGTCTTAATACCATGTTTTTGTTATGTACTTTAATAATTCAATAAATTGCTTAGATAAGATGCGTAGTATTTAAGGAAAGACAAATTATATTAATCTTCTCACTGAGCTCGGAACGAAAATGACTTCAGTAGAGAAACACGTGGGTTTTAATCTAAGGTCAAGGATTCAAAACCGACCTTGCACCGCAGATTATTCATATGCTTAACTTTAATTCACATCGTGCTCAGCTCTGAAGAAAAATATCATTCGGAAACCCATGTCACTCACACATGTGTATAGCCAAACTTGTTTGCTCTCGGCTCTCCTTTAAAGGGAGAAGATGGCATTGCCCAGATTTACGGACTATTGCGTACTTGTTAATTACATGACACAAATAGACGTTTTAGTATTTCGTTCATTTTATAATATATCTATTCTGTTACCAAGTAATAAACAATATCGAAACAATTGAATTTAATGATTCCAATGCCAATTTGAATCCCATACAAAAATTGACGACAATTGTTTCTGGCGTCACAATTACCTAGAGATTGATGCACTATCAAGGTTGTCTAGCAACAGGAGACGTTTTTCATTGCTACAATTAATATTGATGTATTTATATTGTGTAAAGTGTCCTATTCTTGTCCTTCGCTATTCCTATGATCCGATATATGAGTAGTTACAATGATATCGCCTCTCATGACATTGATATATACAGTCATAACAGCCATAGTTTTAAGAAAAAATTAGACTCTGCTCAATTAGTGTCAAGAGTTTTTTTTTTTTTGTTATATTTCTATTTCTTTTTAATTTGAAGAAATTTATTATTATTTTTTGTTCTTTGACATTTTTGTTGTTATTTAGTTAAACGCCTGTAGTGGTGTGCCACACCGTACATTAATTGATTTCCTACTTTTTCTTAATAATTTGTAAATATGCCGATTATGCTTCGAAAATCTATAAATAAAATAAAATAAATATTAATGGCAATGTGAATGCACGACTCTTTATCCGCTAGTAACATTATTACTGATTGGAATTTTCACGTACGATTAATTAAAAATAAATTATTCATCTAATTTTAAATAATGCTTACACAAACAATACATATCTTGTACGCAACATGAGATGTTAACATAGAATTCAAGAAGGCGTCAATCGCACAATACCCATAGAGCCGCCTATATCTTATAAAAAGTCGCGGGTTCGAATCCTTGGACTATTATCGTTCCGCCACGTGAAGTACATTAAGAAGTACATACCCTAATACCCATACTAAAAACATACGACATTAAATTATGAATAACTATAAATATTATAAAATTAATTATCAGTTTTCACAATCAATACAGTTTCGATTTAATTTTTTTTATCATTGTTTCATTTGTATATCCACAGACTGTTTGTTAAACATGCCTTCGGTTTATCTATAATTTATATCGATGTTATTTTATGTGCATATAAGGATAAAAGTTACTATTGACGATTTCATAATCGTAAAATATAATTTTAGTGTGCATCTAAATTTAAATGATCTATTCTAGGGTGCAGCTAACCATCAATTGTCTAAACCACCCACAGTGCTCATAAATTAATCCTATTAATGCCCGAGTTTTTAAGACGAGGAATATGATCGTTCATACTTCATACATACCATAGCATTATGGAGCAACATTAATTTGAGTACCATTGTTAGAGCATCCCGTACTATCTTAATTAACAATACTCATATAGACAGACGTTTGTCTTAATTAATTATAAAAGCCGTAAATAATGAGAGAAATTCTGATCATTGTCATCATTTTGATCCATTGAACATGTTATTTTTTGTACTTTAATTTAATTTATTGTAGGATGGCCTAGTTACGTCAATCTTAAACGAAGATTGTGGGTTAACGTCCAGGCATAACTATCCATTTATCTCATGAAGAAACATGCTTATAGTATGCTATTTGTGTCTCCACCACCAAAACTGGTGTGTAAAGGATTAACCTACAAATCTTCTCTTTTAGAGAGGTTTTTCTTCAGCGCTGATATTTCTGAGAGTTTAGACTTTTTAATCATAATGTTTAAGCAATTTAGATTTACAAAATTTAGGATTTAATTTTTTTTTATGATCGTACCATAATATTGTATTCTTTGAAGATTGATGGCTTAGTGACCAGTATCACAGGATATACCCGTTTTTCGGTACCAGACTACCGCATATAGATCTATCTAGATGATAAGACTGACATTTGTACTCTATGGAGGAATAAAATGAATTCATTAGAACTTACATAATATATTATAATACTGTTTACTATATAAAGGTGACTTTGAAAGAAATGATTCAGCTACCACTTTAAAAAAATCTAATACATACCTGCTACGGATATATATCAAAACATACATTAGTTAATACAATTACAAACTCTTTGTATCTTTTTAAAACGTCGAAAATTTTAAGTCACCGGTTGGAAATGTAATGTTCTATATTCAAATAATGACATTTTAAAAAGGATTTTTTTTTATCAAACCTTTTAAAAAGAGTTGACAATTAATTATATCAAGCAACCCGAATACAAGTTCACCGACAACATCAGAAACAAATAATATTCAAAGTTCTATTCTAAGGCTGTTTTCAAACAGTTTGCTTTGTTGTTAGTTGTGACGTTTAATCTTTAATGTCATAAAGGATTCAACAACAATGTTTCCAAAATTATTTACTATGTTCATTTTGTTACAGGTACGTTGTTAGCTGTTGGCGATTCACAGTGAGAATGTAAACTAGTTGAAATTTTGAACGCATTTGGCGTTCATAATTTTCATGTTTGATAATGGTTATTGTTCAAGACTGTTTAATTAACGTACAATAATCCATCGTTGAAATTATAGTTTAGATAGTAGACGTGGTACGCAGGTTAGTAAATTTTAGTGCAAGTATAAAGGATATAGATATAGGATACAGAATAATTATGGACTTTGAGATGTACCCACCATGCTTAGTAGTGCTGAAAGTTCCTTAATTTGAACCTTAATCCATATAGACAGACTAGCTCGTCCGTGCAGTTACATCCGCATTAAACGGTACTGCTCCCCAGTGGGTCGTAAAGCAATGTTATATATAGTCTGGTAAACTTTATCAATAAATAGGCTATCTAATGGGAAAAGATTATATCAAACTTGGCTGGTAGATCCTATGATTAGCGCGTTCAACCAAACGTACTCTTCAGCTTTGTGATAGTATAGATCTGTTACTAAACTTAACTAACTACCTTTTGTGTAGTGTCGAAGTGACATATTAATTTGAGAGTTCGATTACACTGGAGATATTGTTAAATCGCTGTCATGAGGTAAATAGCGAGGAGGTACAATTGTTAAAAATAAAATTTTGCTCTTTATTCGTTCTTCGTTTAAAATATTTTTAACATAAAGTATGAACTATTATTGCCAATTCAATGTCTAGCATCGATTAAATTGAAGATTATTAGAGGACGAAATTTATTAGGTTATCAAGAAGGAGTTTCAATATAAAAGTAATACTATCTGTATTACTTTTATTTGTCAATTGGAAGTGTAAAAAGAGGTCTCACTTTTCAATAATTTATTTAAATTTATTCTCGATGTCAACAAAAATAAATAGACTTAAACACGAATAGAATAGTAAAATTAGTTACGTGACTTACGCTAAAAAGCGTCTGTAGAAGCAGTTTTATTGTTTAAAACAAAAGCTTGAAAAACATTTTCACAGCATCGAAATATATTTTTGTTATATGATATATAAATGTTGTAGAAAAGAAAGATACATGTATCTCCTTACATAGTAAACATATTTTATGTACTTTCACACTAAAACAGGACTTGCTTTAAATAGTAGCTCTATTTTGTTATAATTTATCTAAGAGCGGGTTAATGCTAGCTTGCAAAATTAGCTTGGAATTTAATGAGCCATGCACGGGATTTGTTGTTCAAGTTGGGGAAGTAATCCTGAATGGAAGGACGATGGAATCCCTAAGAGCACGTAGTTCTCAGTTATTTCTTTAATCACGGTAAGAAACGTGCCGCTCGAAGGCTTACTATATATACCCATACAAAACGACTCAAATTACTTTGCGCAAAACAAATAAAATTTACGTTATCCGTTTCGTATTTTCGATTATTCGTAGCGCGATGTTCGCTATGTAATTCCAAGCTTTAATTAACTGATAATTATAATATCAATATTGTGATTTAGACCGTACTGCTTTAAAATTAAGGACTGCATTGCAGCAAATTCTTCCTTCGATCCAATAGACCACTTTACACGACAGCGTAATGTGTGCCAAAAAAGTTAATCAACTTGAATTCAATTTTTGACTGAGTTACTTTAAAACTCTTCACGTGTTTTAATATAAGATTAATGACGTCACTTAAAAAATAAGTATCGTATTCTAAAATGCTTTCAATAACAGGCACGTATTAAGCTATAAAAAGTAGCATTAAGGTGATTATCTTTAAAGTACTCGCCCGCGTCGGGATTCGGAATTCATGAGGCAAAGACAATGGAAATTGTTGCCTCATTCACGATGATCTAAGGCAACCATTACTAGCACTTGCTCATAGTGTATTTTGTAAGTATTCGTTACAGTTTCGCAAGATGATATTTACCTATATTTTTTATGAGTTATACAATTTACTTTGTTATGAAAGTTTTTCGGTTCAGTGACGTTTAGAAAATGATAATCTTGTTATTAGATGTGGCAATGTAAACATGGAATTTTAAAAATATTTAATTATTTAAATGTATACGTATAAATATCAAACTGTATGATTTATAAATTTAAAGTTAGTTATAGTATTAGTTGTTTAACCGTTTGTTACTTTATAGACGTCAGCCATATTGTGTGCACTTTTAATAACTGAGAATTGTATCATCATATTTATATAGATACAAAAATTGAGAGTCTATACAGGTGGTGTTTTATGAGATGGCTAAGTCATTTTGCTTAATGTTATATTTCCACGGAAATTGATCCGATCCCGCAACAAGCTAAACCAACGGCTTTGATTTTCAGTAGAAATGCTTTATGGCTCTATGTACTACGATTTTATTAAAGTGCTTTTAAATTAATTGGCTATATTCAATAAAATAAAAATTTAAAAAATCAGTTTGATTTATTAAAATATAAAATCTTAAAAAATATATGAGATGTTTTACCATTTAAAGTACTGACACAATAACGATCTCACCTACCAATAATCTTCATCGATACGGTTCATAGTTTTACAAAATAAATTAGTTACTTATACAATAATTCTCGCAAGAAACAGAACTTGTTATTTGTAGTAAAAACACTTTACCGTACAAATTCTTAATCTTTTATGTACCCAATGCATCAAATTTGGGTAATATTTACGACCGTTGTTACTGCTAACTGGATAGTGGTAAAAGTTTTATTGCTTTGCATTAAAATTTTATACGAAACCATTCAGATTATTCCAAATATTGCAATACACGCTTGAAATTTATTTTTACAAAGACATACTTCAATAAAATGTATCTAATATCTAGTTTTTGGTTTTTTGTGAAAATGTAACAAGAATTAGAGACCAATTAATACATATGTATATTTGATCTGTCTGATGACAGATATTTATATGCTGCCCGCAAATAAATACACAATAATGTAGAAAAAAGAAGGCTTAGTATATCTCAACTTGATTTATTTTGAAAAAATAATTTTCCTAGAGTTATTTAGTCTTAAATCCATCATTCCTATATTATACTCTATAAATAAAATATAATAAAGCAATTACAATAAGAGTATAAAGTAATAAAAATGTAAATTACCATAAATAAACGTAACAACATTTACAGCCCCTTTACATCTCAGCAGACTTGATCCCAATTTGCGTTAGTGTTTTACAAAGCCGTACAAACCCACCCAAGCCTTTTAGCATCTCGCCCATTCATTCACAACACCCTAATCCAATCCAAGTACTGACCACATCATTAATTTTCTACAATATCTCACCCTCAAAAAGCATTCGATATTTCAGCGCGAACTATTTATATTTCTCCTGTGAACTAACAAAGGCGTACCATAAATAAAGGTCTTGGCCCTTGGGGATGCCTTACTGCCTTTGATACGGCCCCTTTCTTATTTTGATGTGGTCTAATGTTACTCTGTATCAGCTTTGCGCTTCATAAATCATTACCTGTCGCTCCTCTTAGATCGCGACTTTGATATATACTTATTTAATGTCTTAGACATCGTCGCGGTTTATTTATCCCATTCTTACTTTGCTGAATCTATTGAAAATAATTTCGATTGTAGTTAGTTTACTTGATCATGCAGTACTACCCAGTCATCAATTATTTTACTGCCAAACAGTAACCGCAACTATCTTATATGTGTAGATCTGCTTATATGTATGTTGCGGTAGAATAAGTCAGTATAATTACAAGCACTAAGAACATAATATCTTAGTTTCCATATCTGTCAGCGCTTTGAAGATTAGGGGACTATCCCTGTACTCACTCCAAATGGTGAATATACGTTTGATAAATTTTCATTCGATACCGACTGATATCTCATGATGTCTTCCATCAGGACGAGATGGATTATAAACATAAATTAAGCATATGCTTATGATATGATTATTATATAATAATCATTGGTGTTTCTCAGGTCAGATTTACGTTTGTGCCGCAATCTGCCATCAAATCTTTTAGTTGTTCATATTATAGTTTATTTCTGAAATTGTCCTCATGTCTCGTCACGACTGTTGCTATTTTTCTTTGAACAATATGCACTTACCTTTAGTTATAAAACTTACTCAATTGGCTTGTAAAATATTTCATACCTCATTCGTTATTTATAAGTACTATGGCTGATATGATTTTATTCTGGAAACGTACCAAGTCTGGGCAAAGTTAAATTCTTGTACGTAACTAAGATTGAATGGAAGATGTATCCTCCCTCATGCTTCGAAACTCAGCAACTAATTTAACAGCAATTTGCCGACGAACTCGAGATCTGAAGAGAATAAGCAATATGAATCATTTCCAATATAGCTTTGGATAGATTGTAATCAATGACGATCTAATCTTTGAAGACTTATTTAGTAACGATATTATTTTTGGTTGGTTTTTTATTGGGATTCATTTATAATATTTTATTTATTCAATTATATTTACGTGGATATAATGTGATATTGATTTTGAACTTTGTAGTTGAATTCCAACAAATTATTAGTTGTCAATTTGGCCGCACATGGTAACACGAGATTGATCGGATGATAAAAGTACTCTATTATATAAAGGTGAAAAGTAAGGGATTCGGTAAACAAATCTAGTAAACGGCACAGTTCTATTATCAAAAAACACTTACAAGGCTTTTATACTCATGTAGTCACTCACGAAGGCGTGTCCCTCCACTTTAAATTATCATCGGCGGTCATTAATATCAATGATTGATGTTTTTGCTTAAAATATATCTCGGTGTGCGACTAAAACCTAATAAAAAAATACAAATTAGATGATCATTGTTACGCTTTCGTGAGTCAATAGATCTATACTCATATTTGATAAACAAGTCGAAACTACTAAAATTTTAATGTGTTTCATCTAAAATAAATAAAAACTGATTTTATATTATCTTAATAATTTACAAAAACAAACAAAAAATTATATTTATTTAAATCTTAAATTGATTTGTGCGTATACATTTTTCAAGTCTGTCCAAACTTATTTTACGAAAGTTACAAGAGCAGTTCATCTCCAAGTACTTACCTCTTAACGTTATCAACCAGACGCTACCTAATCCTTAGTACACTTATAAGAGCAGTTAGATAAACCAGATTAAAAATAAAACACACTCCGTTGTCTTTAAGTGTTCCTGCAATAAAAGGAACAACTACCGATCTTAATCTAGCTCTATAATAAAACGAACAGTCTATTTTAAGAATAAAATCGTATGACATTAGTTATAGAGAACAGTTGAGTTTTATTTTCAGGAAAGCTTTACTGTATAATATTTTTTAAAAATTTAGTATTTCCTTTGTACTTTTATTTAAAACTCGAGTTTGAATTTTTACGGAGTAGTGAAGAATATCGATAGAAACCTACTTAGAAACTGTTCAAAATTGATTTCAATCTTAGTCGAGTAAATATATACTGCGAAAAGTTTTACTCCGTTTTCATTCTTATCCGTTCGATAAATTTGTCGGTTACGGTTTGGTATTTGGTTAAGCCAAAACAGTTTTAAACGAAAAGTCTTTCCTGCAAGCGGTGTGCAGAGCGTTTTTTTTTTTTGGTATTGACAGCCTCTGACGGCCGTCACACTAATTGACGACCGCAGCTTGAATTTTATATATTTTTCAAACCTTTAAATTTGCTTTGAATATTTTCACACGGTGGTTTAGAAATTTAAAAAAATATTAAGTGATATATCTCTTTTAAGGGTTTTGACCGCGATCTTATTTTATTTTGCTCGAGTGAAATAAAGCTATTTAAAAATAATTGTATAATATATATCGAAAATTTTAATGGGGTGATTTTAAAAAGTTATTTTGCGGGTTTTTAGGTTACATTGACTAAAGTATCGTCTTTTTATAAATTGCTTAGACGTTACCCAGATAGGTTTTTGTCGTTCGTCTTTTATTAACAATGAAAACATATACTCGAAATCGCGATGCTATAAATTTTGTTGCGCTTTCAACGTTCATGCACCATCGTTCAACTTTATTCCACAATGTTCAAATTGGTAGTTTATTAAAGTAGTGGAAGTTTGGTCATTTACTCGATTTAATGAACTGGTAACGATGCAGTGAGTACAAAATCATTAATTATTTGTGAAATTTATTCCAATGATAGTGAAATATATAAACTTAGAACAGTTGTATGTTTTTAATTTATCCTCTGAATAAAAGTTCATAAATTAATTGTGTTACATTGTATAAGTATATATTATAACTATATAATTCTATAAAAAATAAAGTAAATTAACAGTCTAGATTTCTTCCTGCTGGGTTAAGGCGGAGAGTCTTTTAGAGGAGTAGGTTTAATACGGGTTAGAGGATTCACATGTGGCAGATTTATTTATTAAAGATTAAAGACTAGGCGAGAGATGCATTACAAACACAAATTAAGCCCAGAAAATATCAAAGGTGATTTTGAAACCGCAATATTCGATCAAGATTCATGTGTTCTTACCCCGGCGCTGTTTCGACTAAATATCTTTAAATAATACCAATTAACTCAGGATTTTCACTTATGTAGTTTGGAATTTAAGAATTTGAAAGTAATTACAAAAACTTTGAGAATCGCTGTTCGAATTTTCCTAATTAATTGCTGTTTCATAAATAATTACGACCGAAATTGCGGTTGCGTCAAATAGTTTGATCTCGCTAATTAGATAATAAGGAAGAGGTTTCTAAATCAGGCCAAATAATTTGCGGTATTGCGAGTTTACTTAACAAGCTTGGTCTCAGTAATGTATTACGCGAAGAACAAGGTTAATATTATCGTCTTTACTTATAATTGTTCTTATGTAATATTGCTCTCAAAGTTTACTTAAAATTATCATATTTTTGGTTAGTATATTAATAGCAGATTTTTACCGCGAAGTATGAATAGGCTGTAAATTTATTGAATACAAGTTAAGAAATAAAATTGATTGTTGCTTACCTGGGTTTGAAAACACAATCATCGGTTAAGATTTAAGTGTCCGTACTTTCGACTCTACTGGAGTTTTATGTATTACTTATATTTTCTTTTATATGAAATATCCAAGTTTATAATTATATCCGAGCTATAAATGGGAATTACGAAATTGATTATGTGTTATGTATACGATAAAATATTTCTTGATAAATAGTTGGTGTAATATGACTTATTTAACAATAAATATTATCATAGTTGTACGTTCCGACTTCGTAATAAAATAAGAGTTAAGAATGAGAATAAAGTTTTATAAAAAATAACCCTTGAATAATTTAATCCTAAATTAAATAAACTAAAGGTAAATTATTTAAGTAATCGATGCTTATATAATTAATGAACATCAAAATTTGTTACGGAAACGTGACTCGCTTAGTCTTTTTTGATTGATTGGCATATCCCGGGTGGGGCTGTAATTGCAGATAGATCAGCGCTAAAAATCAAAGGAGATTTTACTACGTTTAAAATGCTTATTTATTTATTGAAAAAGTTACATTGTAAACAGATCATTAAGCCTTATGTTTTAATAAGATATACAAATGGCATAACAGTTGTTCAGTACATAAAAAAAAAAAAACTAAAAAAAAAAAAGAAGTGTTAATATAATAGAATTGTATGTATGTAGTATATTCCTCTAATATTCTTTAGTTTTTTTTTAAATGACCGTATTAATGCGATGATACAATTTTATATACATAGTTAGTGGCAGTATGTTTAAGTATACACTATACACAGACCACAATTTTCAAATCACAGAGCCTAAAAGTTATCTGGGAGGAAATGAAAATTAGCTATAAAGACGGCATATTTAACCTATGAAAATTATTGTTCATTAAAAAGTATAACAAAAATTATAATAATAGACTTCTCGTACAGAAAGTATCTTTTTATTTAATATTTAAAATATATAATTAAATAAACTGTTCGAAGCATCAAACTAATTAATTTTTTTTGCAATACTGCTAAACTTTCAAGAAGCAAATTTATAGCGCGTTGAAATTCGCTTTTAAGTTTAAAAATTATAGTTAAAAATGTCAATAACGAATGAAGTTAGCGCTAAAGTTTCGGTAACCGACCACAGTGTTACAAAATAAAGTAAGCAAACTCTCAGCAGCGGTCGGACATGTTGATAGAGGTAACATTTTATCGGCTGCGGCGCTCCACAGACTTGACTTAGGAGTCACTTTAGTGTATGCCGGTTCTTTGCCAAAGTTTGGAGCTTAATACAAATTATAATTTCGCTTTAATGACTTTGTTAACATATACATGGTTCAGTGAACTAGTTTTTAATTAAAGGCCGCGGGTTTGAACTGGCGAACTCCCCTTTCATACGATATTTACATTGATACTTCAGGGTAACTGGTGATACTGTGCTACCAACTCAGATGGCCAACAGTAACAACCCAAATCAAAATATACTTAAATAAAATTGAGACCTTAGATAAAATTACATACGAGGTACATAAGTATTTCGTCATTTTTAAAAATGTTTTTTTTTTTAATTCGAATTTACCAACCGTTCGAAATAAAAATTCTGCTAAAAAACGCCGGCAAGGAAACTCATTAGTTATTCGTTTGTACAAAATATTTATTTACACGGTATGTTTATTAAATATAAATTAAATTAAATTTTTGATAGTCGATTTGTATGTAGTATAATATTTTATAAGTAAATTTAATTTAATTGAAGTCACCGAATGCATTACTACTTCTAATATGAGTATTAAACATATTAATTTTTCACATACACAATAAAAATATAGTCATAAGTTAGGACAGTCAAGGAGTAGAAACCAAGGAAAATAACATCCAAAGAAGTACAATAATTACGTAGCGAAATGCGTAAATTAACGAGCTGTTATGATTCATCAAAGAGAGTGAAATTAAAATCTAGTTGTAATTGTACATAAATAAAATTATAAATGTAATTTTGATAAAGATGTCCTGACGGATTAGGTCATGGTAGCTATTTTCAATGAAGACATCTATTCAGCAAATATTATAGGTCATAAGTGTGTAAGTAACAGCCTGTAAATATCCTGCTGTTGGGCCCAGCCAGCCGGCAGGCCATAGTCTCCTCTCCCATTTTGAGGAGAAGGGTTTGAGGGAAATGGGAGCCTACTCCACCACGTTGCTCCATTGCGGGTTGGTGGTTACATGTGTGAGAATTTCAGATACATGCAGGTTTCCTCACGAATGTTTCCGTCACCACCGAACACGAGATGAATTATAACACACCAAAATTCAGGAGTGCTTACCCGGGCTTGAACCCGCAATCATCGGTTAAAAAGCAAGCGTTCTAACCGCTGGGCCATGACGGCCATAAGTGTGTGCGTCAACAGTCATTGCACTTTGTATTCATTTACTCTTATAAGTGAAAATTAAAGTCACTTGGCTTAGAAAATCTTTTTTTATTCGAATCCAGGACTTTGGGGTCTGCGGTTGTATCAGCTACTATATCAACGGGGAAGTCAATCGCGACTGTAATTTTTATTTATTGCAATTATTTACAATGACAATTTAATTCTCCTCACAAATTGTGAGCTTACTCATTGTACATATTAATATCGAGTAAATTTCATACATTCATGAAATATGTTAAATGGAAAAGATAAATTTAACAATTTTGTTTTTATGCTATTTCATTATATATGTTTAAAAATATAAATACCTATACTATGTCCTATTCTAGGTCTGGTATATATGTCTCGATGTTATTTTATTTAACGTTACGAATAGAATAGAATAACTTGATAAGACAACCAAATGCAATATAAAAATATTATAATGTCAAAATGAAATTCAATATTATAATGATTATAGCATGTATATGATTGACTAGCGAGCCACACCGTCTTTTTACGGGTGCAGGTTTTAATATTTTAGAATAATGTAGCTTTATAACAGTGAATATTTTTTTTAGAATTGGGTCATTAGTTATTAAAAATATCCGGGATTACCCCCTTCATACGAACATACAGTTTTTACCTTTTTATAATATTAGTATAGATGAAGAAGCATAACTGCTTAGTTTCCTGCTAGTTGCTCTCGATGTAAATCCCGCACCGGTGCTTCAATTAAACTAATAAATATTGATAAAACAATAACGATAAATATTTTTTTGAAAGAGTCAATTTTAATAAAGTTTTATTTTTATTTTGGCTGATAACCCTACCGGACAACGCCGTATAAATATCACTGATAACTTTTTAAAATTTGACATTACAATGATCAAGACGAGAAATAATCAAACTAAACGACATTTCATATTATAATACTTCTCATTTAAATATTCCGTTGAATAATTTGAATATGTGTAAGAGAACAAAGTATAAAACGTGTTCCGTAACGATTTTATTTCTCCGTCTTCATAGTATTTTTTATTTATAAGTTAGTACGAAACACAGAGACTTGTCGGAACGGGCGTATTTACAATTTTAATGAGACATTTAAGAAATAAGTCCTACTTCGGCGCGCAAAGAGCACCTAAGTGGTACAATTACAGAGCTAGGACGACGAGTATGAATAAAAAACGTCGTCGTTTCAAAAATACCTAATAATTCTGTTTGCCGTGTCTATGTGAATGTTTAACACATCCTTTATACGTTGACGGCTGAAAGTCTGTTTCATACAATATCCAATTATTGCAACATTATTGATTGCGGAATACTTACTCACTACATGTCGGGTATATTTTATTTAGATATTTTGAGAGGTATTCGAATCACACCATTTCCAATATCTTCCATATCCAAAACTATAACTTCGATCAAAGTTGTTACCTAAAAATGAAATATAAATTACGAATTCCTAGTATTTCATTTTTAAAGGCTTTATGTAAAGGGTAATAATCTTGATTCGATCATTGTTTAGAATTTTAACCATCATCTCGTTATATTATATAGGCACTGAATGTAATAAAATATATAACTACTATTTAGAAACTTTCATACGAGTTGCATTTTTTCAAAACTGGATATAAAAATAAATAAATACAATTGAACTAAAAGTTTAATTTCTGTATCATTTATTAAAAAAAAAACTAGAATTAATTATGAAATCTATTATATAACTGATTGACTATATTGTGTTATAACTGATTCTATACTTAAAATTTATTTACATATATGTTTTAAACGTATAAATCGTGAAATTAAAAAAAAATAACTGATATTCTTTTTTCATTACCAAAAATGAATCCAACGAACCCAACAAAAACACGACTTTATTAAACCGTAGTGCGTTAAGAGCAGACCACCCAACTGTCGTTTGTCATCATTGCCTGCTGTTTTATGCCTCGTTACACGTCCCTTTCTACACGTTGTGCTCATTTTCAATTTATGAGAACACTTACAGCGAAACAATTTAGTATTTCCAGACGGTAAATGTCAATTTGCAATTGTTCTAAAAGATATATGTATATATATCATATATATTAATTGGAATCAGTTTTAAGGTTTCACACCCTTATCAGTAATACGATCAATTATTAGTAAGTACTTTGTGTTGTTGTGTTCCGGTTTGAAGGGTGCCAATTATTGGCCAAAGGGATGTATTGTCTTATTTCTTACAGCAATCCCGTTAAACGAATTTGTATGTATGTATGTAGTCTACTCGTCTTATTGTGTTTATATATTGATGGAACAAATATAATATTTTAAGATTGAATTATTTTGTTTAAAAACTAATATTTCAAATTATTCAATAGTATTGGGTCACGTATAAATCGATTTCTATTAAAATAAAAATAAATAATAAATATCGATCAATTCCTTTCAAGAAAACATTAAAATGAAAATAACATTTGGTATGCTATTTCATTAAAGATCATAAAAAGTTCATTATTTATTTTAAGAATATTTATGTTTTTTCTTATGATATTTCAACTAATACTTAACATTTTGTACTGTTAAGTGCCGACATTTTAATCGCCCGTTAACTTTCTTCCAAACAATTAATTACTTTGGGAGTTTTCGTAAACAAAATTTGCTAAATCTGCAATTTTATTCTTCTGATAAAAGCTTACTGGCTATTAGAAAATCTGTTCTGAAATCACAAAAACTGATATTCGAATTTTTCAAGTATTGCATTCGTATATAATTTTGATGCGACTTTTTTACTAACACTGATTTTCAATTTTGACGTTTTCTAAATATCGGTTTAAATTCGCTCGTTGAATTCACCGCAGTCGATGGTTACAGGACTCGCCAGTTTGTTATAAAATTGTCCCCTATCCATGATACTTGTTTCAGGTAACGGTTTTTGCGAATTTAACGGAGCGGTGACGCCATATGGCACCAACTCCGATGGCAAATTGACTTGCTATTTTGAAACACATGTTTCGATTTTTGTCGACGGTTCGCGAGAACCAAACAAGAACGATTTTTTAAATTTACTCTACATTTCAATATGTGTGGTGTGTAGTATAATGTATATGATAGATAGATATAAAATCCTGTATTTGAACTCACAATACAATACAGTAAAAGTATACAATTTCTAAAACAAATTTCTCGTCTTGAATCATTTTAAAAATAAAAAAGTGGTCTTACACCCAAAGTGGATAATCATTTTCATATTTTTAGTGACATCCCTGCGACGACAACGTTCTGTCGCGTAATAATTATTGTGATTTTTATCCTCAACATATATGTATATATATGTAGAGGATAAAAATTACTATGTATATGTACATTTATATATATATATAATTAATACATATATAATTAATATGTACATTTTTTGCCAAACTTACACAGATTACATGATATTTCACCGATATCACGTAGGAATCATTAAAATATTTTTTTAACGGAACATATCCGTGTCATTTTAAACATACGTGATGTTGGCAGAAAACTTTTGTGCCTTGCGCAGAAAAATGGCATGTATGAAAAAATAAATATGCAAAAATAATAGTTACACATGATTGAATATATAATTAGATAATCAGTAATATCATCAAGACGGATTTGATACATTTGAAAAACGCCTCGTACGTGACATTTTATAGTACGTCACAAATTTTTAAAATTAAATTTTTCGAGAGCCATTATTTTTATTATATTCTATATAACGTGACAATTTGACGTTGAAACTGAACAATAACCATAATATTTGCGTCACATGGCGTGGTGCGACACGGCGTAAATCAAATGCGATTTATGCCAGTTTGAGTTAGTTCTATGCGCGTTTAGAGTATAAACTGTTAACTTAATGATATATGTATCTCGGTGGTTATTCCTCATGCACCACTAAAATTTTAGATGAATTAGTGTACTGACCATTTGGTTATAAATTCAATTTGCTTTAAAACAACACACCGAATAATTTGATTGTTTATTTTTGTTCGTTTGTTTTGTTTCACGCAAAAACTGCTTATTTAATATTCATGGAACCTTTATATTATTGTAGTGTTATAGTTCTACAACGAAAATAAATGTAGGTATTACGTTTTTCTATGTTGCATGTTTTATTTTATTTTTTAATTTTGATAACGTTTTCGAATAGAATATTGTCGCTAAAGCGCTTAGTGGTCTGTCCTTTGCAAACTTTAACAAAGAGTATAAGAACTTAATATTTCCTTCCGTTTTACGTATGTCAACAGGTACATCAGACATTTTGAAATTGGGATTTAATTTGATTACACCTTACTTTACAACATTTCGCGCTGACAGTTACGACACTATTTGTAATAATTAACGTATTTTTAATTATTAACGTCTTCAGTAACATTAATTTGTCGTTACATTTGACGTTGGACTTACTCAACTCTTGAACCATACTTTAATATTTAGTGAGGATAATTTAAATAGTTCAATAAATCGTATAATAATAAATATATTCTAGCATAAAAATCTTTTGTAATTACTAGTTTTTATACAACTACGAAATATTACACTAGTTCAGCGAAATTTCTGTAATGCATACGCAAAGTTTCGTTAACAGATCCTAAATAAGTTGGGCGAACGTTCAACGTGTAACATTTGTAGAATTTGTATCTCCGCTACAGTATTTATAAACAACGATACGATAAACGATACTCTAATTACGAAATCAAAATATTTTTCAGTGAGAGTTCAATGACCTTTCCACGTTATTACTTTTAAAATTGTTAAATATAGCTTGTTCATTGATTTCTGGAAAAAACGATTCGTTTCTTGGACAGGAAATATATCGCTATATTGTATATTAGTGTAATAATTTATCCTGCGCATTTATGGATTATTAAATATGTTAGTTTGCATATGATACTTTCACTTAATATAATTTCTAAAATGACTATTCAAAAGTTTTTTTCTAAAATTTTGTTGTAAAAGAAATGGAAAAGAACTTTTTTAAATAATGTATAAAGAGCTTAACATACATTTGTAGATTTGGAGATCCTAATTCAATATGACTAAATCTCAACAGTTCAGTATCGGTCGCTTAACGATGTGAAAATCACATATTTGATCTATTTCCTTTTGGCTATTATTGTATCAAATCCTAATAATTATACTTAAATCGAGGAAAAGGCATTATTAATTAGGAAAATGAATACTTATACAAGTTTTCTACGCACAAAAACTTACTAAAATGAGTTCATGATGTATCACCATAATAATATATTTAAGCAACATTGCGTGTTATTTATAAATTCCTATAACGTTTTACCTTAAGCTAAAAATAGCGCAATATTATCGCGCATTCGGCCCCGACACACAATACTGGGCCTCATATTTCATAGCCGGCTTTAACTTGGCAGGGTTGAAGAAAAACGCTAAGGAATATCGTGAAACAAATGACTCATATAAATCAACAGGTATGTTCCGCGAAAATTACACAATACTCTCTTAATCCCCATTCTCAGTAATTTAGCACGTCGATACGGTACCCTATTCCAATGCAGTGTTTCGATTAGGCACGTTCCCGACCCGATTCTTTGCGGGGCTCGTACCATTGTTTGTTATTGAAACAAATGCCCAAACAGAGTTGTTTTGGCTGCTAAGAACAAAGATGTTTCTCTTTTTCCTGGCGCGTCCAGCTTTTTAGTTTCGCTTGAAGTTTTTACGGCGTAAGCACTTGCCAGTTCTCCGTCTTTATTACTGACTCGGAGTACTTTAAATTCATACGCTCTATCAGATTGTAGTCTTGGGAATGTGCGGAAATTAGATTTTGAGAAATAAAATTAGATCTACTACGTACAGTTGCGACATTAATTTTGGAAGTAAATTTGAAATACATTTTATGGTTAAAATTATATTTCCTTCAAGTTTTATTCATGTTACGAAATATTTTTCATTTAAAACTGCGAAACATATCATTAAAATGTTTTTGCACTTGCATGTATCTTTACCCAAAATACTGACCAAATAAAATGACAAGAAATATGATGGAAGTGCTCTAAGTAGATTAAAAGTTAATAAATAGTAAGGTATTAGAGAGAACAGTCGTTTTCATTATGATTTTTAGTTCCATGAATTTTAAGGTTATGCATTTTAAACAATAAAATTTTGAAATTCTACAATAGAGTATATATTAAAACAACAGCATGAAATGGTTAACATTTAAATTAAAAAAATAACCGGCCAAAAACAGTAGGACTCGCGCACGAAGGGTTCCTTACCATTATCTATAAAAACGGCAAAAAAAATCATGTCTGTTGTATGGGACCCTCCTTCAATATTTATTTCATCCTGTTATTTAGTATTTGTTTTTACAGCGGCAACAGAAATACATCATATGTGAAAATTTCCAATGTCTAGCATACAGCCTAGTGACAGATGGACAGACGGACGGACGGACGGACAGCGTAATAGGATCCGTTTTACCCTTTGGGTACGGAACCTTAAAAATGTACGTATTGAAACCTTCCCGGTTCTTTAAATGTTATGAAAACGTACTTGAAAACTTTATATTTCTATTATTTTTTTCATTTGTCTGTTGATTGCAATTGAATTAATTTGCTGTTCGAGATTGAACTCGGCCGTAGGCACTAATGTCAAGCTCTTACAAACACGTTGAATCGTAATTTTTAACGTAATTTTACAAAAATGTATATTCAACCACGAATATTGCAAGGAAAACAATAGCTATTCTATTCAATTAAATAAAAAAAGTACAATTACATTTATTCCAATGACATACCTATGTAATATACCATCAATGATATTGTGACAATAAATTAAGAAAGTGTAATATATAATAAAAAGAGCAATACATCAATTAACTTGACGCAGAGACCCTTTAAACAAAAATAATATTGCTTTTAGCGTTACCTACATACGCTGTAGCAAGATTGATTACCATTATTACAGGTAAAGCATAAATTGGTCTCAACAAAATTTATTGCTGTTGTTGTAACCATAAAATTTACGTCTCTTACGAACAGATGTATGTCGTTTTAAGCTAAATAAACTTGTTATTATTTTAACTGTTGATAATAAAGTATATTGATCTAGCTGTTTAAACTAGCTGTTTCGTCGGCTTCGGTCGCTGTTTGGTGGTGGGATATATGTGGGCTGTCAGGCAAGCCCGAACAGGCTTACCCTCAAAGTAAATGACAACATTATCGATTTTTCTGACATATGTATTGACAGGGTTATAGAAATATCAAAATAAACGCAGGCCATTTTTTTTCAAATTAAATGTACAACCTTATGGTTAAATTGTTATCACTATCGCACACACACTCGCTAGCAACTGTACGTGCACAGACACAGTTTCATCTCCTCTAGTCCCTTAATCCGATTGAAAGGCAATCCAACACAGCCAGACTTCCAGAAGAGGACCTTTACATTATTTTTGACGCTCGGGGGTGTAAGTACTGTCAATTTATTTATTCACTGTTGCTACTTAGTATTTTTTGACAACAAAACCTAATATTGTCCTGTCTATGGACCGCGGAATCTGCCAGCTTTACACACTGATCACTAAAAAAACAGGCAGTCAGGATATGTCGAATACCCACGTAGTTATATATTTTACAATAAGGTTATCAACCGTTAAACAAGCTTTATAATTGAAACCTATTACGTGCGAATCGTAAAATTCAGTGCATTCGTAATGTATATGTATTGAAATCACGCCTGAAGAAGCCGTACCGAGCCTTTTGTGAAATCAAACTCTTGTAAGGATTCGTAAAGTTGCTATAGATTTGTACAACGGAATCGAAACTATTTTGAAATCGACTACATTAAAGATATATGACAATATACTTTACATAGCTGAATGCATTGCAACGCGTGTTTAAACAAAATTAGTTTATATTATCCGATACGACTTTCTTTAGAATCTTCTCCGTCCTCAATTGCTAATCATAGCGATTGTATAAAACGTATAGTTAATGTGCTGCAGTACCATCTAGTGTTGAGTGTATTATACAAAAAAACTACTCTGTGAAAAAATACGTTCTTATTCCAATTTCCATAGTAATCGGAGAAAGGGTGTCAAAGTCTATTAATATACAATTAATAAAAAGTTGATTTATTTATTTATTGAATAAAACGTATAAAGTGAATGGACAACATGATGATATAATGGTAACTACAATAATAACACTAAGTTTACTCAGTAAATATAAATTGGTTGTATTGCACGTAATTTAATTAAGTTACTATTTTAATTTATTATTTGTTTTTAATTTATCATAAGTTGTTACTGTCTTAACAATCTGCTGTGCTACGGATTATGCTTTACTTAACTCACAAAGAGTTGATTGGTTTGCGATATTTTTTATAATTAAACTAATTAAAAAGTTTTTTTTTATATCTTCAATGCTTCATAACTGTATGTCTTACTAAAAAAAAATAAGAATTTTCATCTACCGGCAATAGGCCACCAATAAATTTAACAATTAGACGTTACACTTTTCGCGTATAAATATAATTTTTTAAAACGAAATTTGTAAATAAACCATAAGTAATTAACAAATTTTAACATAAAAAAAACAATTTATAAATGTCACAGTAAATTCACAGTAATAATTTGGTTAAATTATCCATAAATTTCGTTCCGTCACGACAATTCATTATTATTTTAATGGACTAATAAATCATGTTGGTCATTACCGTTTCACTTCACAAGAACACTAAAACGGTCGGAGATAACAAAGACAGCCAGCGCAAGATATCGCAACAATAAAAAGCATTTTACACATAAAATTAAAAGCAACAGCCATTAAATGCTTATCATTATTCCAATCAAGATTGATAAGCAGAACTTTCACCAGGAGTTTTAGCGCTTTAAAAATCAATTACTTGCGATCAAGCGAAATTTTAGATCAACGGTCTGGTGGTCGAGAACTTTCCATAAACATCTTAATGAGTAAATTTATCGAAGATTAAGATACAAAGTACGTTCTTCATTTTTAAAAGAAAGTTCATTGTTCGAAAACACTTATTAAAAATGAAATTTTGTTGATCGATTTTGTGGTTTCTTTTAGAATCTTTTATGCTTTGAATTTTGTAAATAAGTTAATTCTTAGTAACAGCTATGTAATGTATGTTGCATGAACTGGATAACATAAAAGAGTTAGCCGGTGGGTTGCAGAAACAGAGGGATATAATAATTAAGATCGCATGGTGATCAGTGTATTGGCAAAGTGAGAGGTATTAATTTCTTATAATTTCTTAAAGAGCAATGGTGATCACTAAATTTTTTGCATTAAAAAGCAAACATACCTAAATGAAAATGGAGTAAGACAAAGTGATCTCCTCCTGACAGATCTCGGCGATAGCGTAAGACATTTTGCAGGTGCGGTATTGTCTTAGAGATATTATAATGCATAGGATTATGTGCAAATACAATTGAGCTCTCTTTCAGTCTCACACTCCGATGGGATATCATGCATGAACGGTATGGGTTCAGACGAACGATTAAACTTAACGTGCTTTCCGAGGCACGAGAGTCTAAGCACATCAACTTCCAGACATCGAGCTGAACAGTAAAACCCAGTAACTTTTTATTAATTCGACCTGGGTTTTAAACCCAGAATCTCGGGATACGCAGCTTTATAAGCTAGTCACTAGACCAACGAAGCATTAAGAAATCCAAACGACCAACGACCGAGATGTAAGCTGCGTGTAAGATAAATTTCATTTAAGACAATTAAATGCGATTGCTTGTAATGTATACGTTTTAAATTAAAATCAAAGTATTTCAATAAATACTTTAAAATTCGGAAACGAAGAACATAATGACAATCATTTTGTCGTTTTAAACTGCATTGTTCATATTATATTCGAAGTTTTTAATTATTTAAAACGGCTGCATATTATTTTAATTCTACGAATCATCGAAGTTCCATTGTTTATAGATGTTGAATGACATTAAAATAAGTGCCCGAAACAGTGGCTATCAGTGACATAATAAAATTTAATAATAATTACGAATAATATAAATACAACAGTAATTTTGTTGATTGTGACCTCGAAATATTTTTTGGCCTTTATAGTACGGTTACGCAAAATCATAATTAACCAGCTAACATTCCTCGTATGCGATGAAAGATTGCTTTCTTTTTTTCATATTAAATACCGATGGGTATTGATCTCCACCGTTCGTATTGTCATGGTATTGTATTGCACGCAAACTCCACAAAAATGCCAACAGAACAAAATTAAACAAAAACAACTAACTTACGAACAAAAATAAGAATTATTTTTTGTAATAAGATTCGGTTAATGAGAATTTAATTGAACTACATTTTCAATTAAATATTATAATTATTTATTAATCAATATATATAAAAATATTTGATAAATTACGTTTTTTATAAAACGTATAACGTTAATATAGATATCAAAATTTAATATTTAATTTAAATAAATAAATGTTTGAATTGGAGACAGAACGAATAGAATTCGACAGTATTGGGTAATCAGTATAACAACAATCTAGCCCCAAATAATTTTCAATAACAACTAATTGGATAGGGGATTGCTTGCCAAATTAGTTTGTGGGTTAATCTCGACGCTTAGACAACGTAGTTACAGATAACATTAACGATAAAATGTTAGTATTTCCTTTGTTTTCTATCTGATAGAAATAATTATTTAATTTTGTTTTTAAATTAAAGATATAAAAGTATGTAACATTTAACCAAATTCAAAGTCATTCTCGAAATATAATACGACAGGGATAACAACCATTAAATAAATATACATATTCAGTATTTATATTCATTTTATATAAATGTTTTTGACGCACAGTTAAGTCGAAATTGTTGTCTCGCAATATAAGCCAGTAAAAGGTTTATTTTGAATTTTTTATTCTATATTTAAAATAAAAACATACTAAATAAGTTAAGCACAAAAATACTAGCCATGAAGCCCGATGAATGCAAATCCGGTCTCAGTACGCTCGGATTTGCTCATGTCAGTGGATTTGTTTGCAACTCAATTAAACGTAGCAACAAAATTCACAAAATACATCAACGGTTGGGCTGTTGGCGGAATATCAGAGTGTTCGTTTGTTTTGACAAAATAAGATTCGTATAACACAAAGCCTTTGTAAGGATAGAGGGAATTATATTCCTCAAATCCTATTTAATATAAGTAAACTATTCATATGCCTTTGTCTCGCTCGACGCTACGGTGTATTTATAAACGTAATTGTAACAGAACATGGCTTTGTTTAATATCGCATTATTTATTAGAAAACAAATCTCCATAACATAAATATTATTATTAGTTGAATGAAAGTATATCTGGGAAAGTTTGCGTAATAATAACCTGACAATTGACAAGACTCTTGACGTTATAATGAATGTACTAGCTATGTTTATTTTACTATTTTAACAATTTCACATTGAAATATTAAAAAAAACAGAGTGTTAATTTAGAAATAATAATAATAAAAATAGATAATCTTCTGATGATAAAATCCATATATTATGATATTGGATATTTTGTATAATTTCTTTAACATACCAAATTCATAATATCATGTTTTATTTCACATAGAAAAGCCCTTCTATGTCAGCCCTTAGGTATTTTACATGATCGTATTTACGACGGAATTTGCTAAGGATTTTCTTGGTATAAAACGTAAGACATTCATATTTTTTTATTACAATATTCCTCCCATCTGCACTTCATGGGTGGTATGGTACTGTCAATGAATGTGAAATAGCTTTCCATAGCAAGTCTTCCGGTCCCTATATCCACCCTCCTCGTGACATCGGCGGAATTTTGATGACTTTCAATAAATAGATACTAGGATGTGCAAATATATGTTGCAAAGTTTGTTTTTTTTTTAATGCACATTTTTGATATCATTTTATTTATTGTAATGGTAATGGAACTATGGAAATATTATTCTAGATTATTAAAGTGCGTTACGTGACCCAGTGCGTAGAACACGTGAATCTTTGCTGAAGGTTAAGGGCTTCAACTCGGACAGTCGCCATTCGTGTCGTTTTTATATGGCTAATTTGTATTAATAATTTATCTCATTAAAATAAATAATCATAATAGTTATCTCATTAAAAGAAAAAATCGTAAGGATTCATGCATCTACCGCATTGGAAAAGCATGGCGTAAACTCAAAACATCAAATATGAGGAGGCTTGTGTCGCTTCAGTACTTTAAGAACCTAATTGGTAGAATATAATTCAGAGATTTATGTTAAAAGTTTGTTAAAATATGAAATATATCGTATAATGTAAAATATATTTTTTATAACATTTGATTAATTTTATAAGTAATTCCTTTAATATTATTTTAAACGCCGCGTAAAATGTACTTAACTGATAATTATATCGAATCTTTTGATAAGATTGTATAAAATTGAATATCATTTATGTTTCAAAAATTTCTGTTAATAAATAACTTGGAATGAAAATTTACAAGGTTCGTAATAATGATATGCAGTCAAAAGTTACTCGCGAAATTCACAGTATTCTTTTAATTTCGTTAAAATGAAATCATTATTGTTTTTATTATAATTAATAAAGACAAACCAAACTTTTAAAATATTCGCATTATAATTCGGCTTCTCTGGTACCGTTTATTAACGTTTATTACATAAATATTAATATTTTCAGCACTTTGCATGTAATCGGGGCTTGATTAATTTAAATATGCCTTAGATTTTCACGTAGCTACTTCACACATTATAATATATCGCTCGTCATAAGAACTTTAGTGAATTTAGAAACACGAGGGTCGACATACGACGGGACACGGTGATCTATATGCAAATGTTATAACGCGCTTATTATATTTTCCCCGGAGCGAGAGAACAGTAAGCCGACAAAATGTAGTGATATTACATCAAAATTTATTTGACGCGGTTGTATGAGTGCAGCTTTATGCTGTGTTTGCGTTATGTGATGGCAGCATTATACAAAAGATTATATACTAGTTGTAGCCCGCGGCTTCGCTTGCGTTTTTGGGTTTCGTCTTCCAGAGTTAAGCACAAAAAGTAACCTAAATCCTTCCTTGTAATTTAAACTTGCTTTGTACCAAATTTAATCAAATCAGTTCAGTGGCTTAGAACTGAAAGAGCAACAGACAGACAGTTACTTTCGCTTTTCTAATATTAGTATAGATTTTCAAAAAGTTGCTTAAATACGTCTCGTTTAGAAAACGAATTACGCAAAGAAATTTTGTGAGAACTTCTAACTGGCTTTCGAATGTAATTCTAAGATAATCTTTTCATCAGTAATCTAATTTTAAGTCAATTATTTGTTACTCTCGGACCGATAGAGTACCAATTTGAGCACCATCGATTTGTGCATCAACAAAAGGTGAAAGCCAAAATTACTTTGAATAAAGCGAAGGCGGCTGTCTATTTTTATTCTGTGAAAGTCTTAACAAATTAATTTGTCCATTTCCGTTCGAAAATAATGCAGTTTGAATTGTTTTTGTTCCGTACCGGAGAACTTGCCCTTATTAGGTATGCCATCCACAACTCATGCGATTTTAATTAAGCTCTGTTTTATTATATCAGTAAAATTCTGTAAATACGACAGTTAAATTTTATATGAATTACATATATTATATGAAAAAAAAAAAACAAATTAATTTAATTTAAATATACGTATCATTTGATAGTTAGTTGCGCGGTGGATAGTTAAGCTCTATATTTTAATGTCGAATTGTTTCCCTTTAAGCAGTAGGGTTAATTATTAGAGCTTAGGGCATTTGTAACTATAAAAATATACGTGTTAATTATAGTTACCTATGTATGTGATGTCGACATTGAGATGAATCAGAATTTTACAGCTTCTATATCTGTAGCTAGCCTAGCTATCACAAGCATAATGTGAAAATGTTCCCCTGCGTTAAGGAATACCCTCACGGAATTCCGCACCCATTGTGGTATTATATTCAACGTATTGTCCTGTAATAAAGAAGAAATTGATTTTGTTCCATGTTTATATTTATAGCACTTATATAGCGTGGATACTTTCGTCTATAAACTGTGACTCTTTGTGTAATTTTTATCCTGTTAAATATATATCATAATAATACATTACCGGATAATGATAAATACCGTTAGTGTATAATTAATATAGCCAGATTTTTATTTTATATAAAGGGACGATTTATTTCAAACTATAAACACAATATCCTAAAATAAAATAATGTAATTAATTAACATTTTATGCGTTTTCTTATAAATTGAATGTTTCATTAAAAATTTTTGGATAACTTACAATTAACTTCGTTTTTTTTTTATTAATGTACGTAAATGTCTTTGTAAATGTAAAAGACAATAATAGAATGAAATAGAAGTGATGAAAAGTATTCAAAATATTTTTTTTGTTAATCTGTGGAATGGTATTTTTATTTTAAATTTACTTTCGGAATGTTCGTGCAGCGCTTTGTGTTAAACAATCCAACCACTAAAGTTAGTTAGGAAGCGAATAACAGAATTTGCTTTTCTTAAACAAAGCTAACGATCGCCAGCTTTTCACCAGCTTTTAATTACATCGCGGAGAATTGCTTTACCAACGAAAATCATGTAACCACTTTTAAGTAAATTCAAGTAAACAGAATTTTAATTTCTCACTGCTGGGACCTTTTCTCTACATCCGATAAAGGTTTCGAAGTAATACACAACGCTGCTACAATCTGAATTGATTCGAGATTTCCTTGCGATATTTTTTTCGACATCGAGCATGAGATTAATTATAAACACAATTAAAAAACTTCAATTAAAAAAAAAAACATTGTGAAACAAGGAAATATTATTAATTGAAGCAGATGCGAATAAATTACATGAAACGAATCCGCTCGTATTGTAATCAAAACCTTAGTAGTCGATACGCCTTTTTCGACCTACTGCCCATTTCATCGAAGCCTTATATTTAAAAGTGTAATGTTTCATCACGCTGTTGCCTATAATTGGATTTCGTTACCCAAATTTCCGTGTACAATTTTTACATGCCACTTAACAAGGAAAATAATATATAAATTCAATGCTAAGTGGAAGCTTTTGTTCCCGTTTATAACATTCATTTAGAGATTGATGTCGAGGGATTTGGCTATTACTAAGAGAAAACCGTAATTTATTTTTGTCACATTTACAATACACAAGTAATAAAAAGCAAACTTTATTTATTTAATCATTCGCCGCTGGGCAATAGTCAAGATCTTATGAAAAGACATCACGAATGTAGCGCTGCTGATGCTAGGCCTTATACCGAGTGAAAAGGTTGCTTGCTAATCCAAGTTGCTCTGACTCTAACACGGGTTTTGTTACAATGTGTAAACTACCCTTCCATTTTTCCCCTTATTACTTATTACGTATATGGAAGTGTATTGCTTACCCGAATTTGTAGTCGAAATCTACGGTTAAAGATAATCACTTGTTGTAAGTACTGGCCTGGTATTATTTAAGGTCGGTATCACTAACTCAGCAGTTCTACTACAACAAAGATAGTAGTAGATTTTTTGTTAAAAAAATCCATAATATTATTTGGACATATATTTTACATTATATTATGTAGAAATATATATTTTCTTCTAGCTCAATATTGAGCGTATATTTCGAGCAGGTTCACACTAATCTAAAGGATAAGAAGCCCTGCCTACTAGTTCTATCGTAAAGTTATAGGCTTCGATATAATACAATAAAGTAAATAAAAAATGTGACGTCTAAAACCAAACAACTGCAATTCATTTATCATGGTAAACATTGCCTTCCTTGCATTCTTGTCTAAATCATCCCAGAGTAAATCAGGCGTAAAATTTAAATTTGTTCGAACGTCGCACAGTACCTACCTGTTACGCCTAAAAGTAACTTTGATCAAACGGATTTGCTCGTTCAATTAAAATAACGAATACCGTTTCGTTTGAACTGAACTTCGATTCGGAGCTGTGATCTCTGAATCGATGTAATTTATTCGTGTAGAAATATAATCAGTGAAAATGGTTAATTATAGGTGATTGAAAATAACAATGACAATCGCTTTTGGTAAAGTATCTATATATAAATTGGCAGAGACAAAATAGTTCAATACCTTTTACATCTTTATTTGTCAACTATTTTTTTTTATTTTTGTTTCAAATGAGTAAAAGAAAAAAAACTGAGATCAATAAAAAGATTAAAATTGCAAATTATGTTTTCATTTCATTCGTAGAGTATTATATAATCATTATTGTCGAATTGTGACCTCAGTGCGAACACTAGTCATCATTAAAGGACAAATAAATGTCTCATGATAACTAATCGATATTCGATTTCCTTGTAAATATTTTTTTCTCGAATCAATGAACACAATAATAGCTACTTTCCATCTTATTTCACAGAAATGAAACTCATTGTCATTCTTGATGCAATATCGATAGATGCAATCGAGAACGCTTTATTCTTATCGAATTCTAAGTGTCGATATAAAATAGAATTGCATTGTTGTGGATTGGATCATAGATGCTATCGTGTTGTGCGCGGGTTTCGACTTCTTTAGATGAAATTTAGATAAGGCAGCGTCCTCACGTCTTTCGCTATAAGTAATTGGACGGGGCGTGCAGGTCGAATTTATCAATGGCAGTCAATCGCAATAAAACTCAGCAAATCGCTGTCCTTGCTGAGGAAACTTTCAATATGACGGTAGGCTTAGAACAGTGTTATTTTATAGATAATTTATACTTTATGTTTCGTTCTTGATAATATTATGTATCTTTATTTATATAAGAATTATTAACATTAAGTGCTTAAGTATATACAAATTTTATTAAACAATATGTATTTACTATATAAATCTTGAACGCGTGGAATTGAACGAGAACGCAAAAAGGTAAAAATTATGATCTAATTTATTATTATTAATTGTTTCAGGTAAATTATATTTAAAAATATAGAAATAAAATCAAAAGCATCATTCGTAAGGTAAGTGTGGGTGTCCAATACTTAATAAACGTTACTGAGATTACAACGATTAATAAATACACCAGTTTACGGAACATTTTTTTATTTATCATATTTATTTATTAGTTTTATAATTCTGAAGTACACTGATTCGATGATAGTCGTTCTGTTTTAATGCGCGGGAAAATCTATTCTCTTTAATGCAAAAACAATACTAATGACGTTCTAAAATCTATTGTTTTAATTATAAAATATAAATTAGATATATTAATTTATAATAGGTTTTATTCTGTAAATTTTTTAATCTCTTAAGCTTAAACAAAGTCATATATGGCTGATAGTTTTAAAATAACACTCATCTTCCTAGAACGGTACGTACTTTAGCAGTCTAATATAAATAAACAAATAATAAATATATCGTAACGAGTAAACACAGGATATTGCCTACTCGTTTAATGACTGACCTTTTTCGAGCCGATATTGTCTTTTAATTATGGTTGTTATTAATGTTCCTCGTGAGCGTTGTATTTCATATTCAAAAAATTTGCTAGCGAGGTCGCAATAAAAATAAAAACACTAAAATAATATGTTATTATATTCTGAGACAACTTTAGCGTGATTGGAAATAGTGAAGTTATAATGTCAGCTGTCAATTTAAATTACAACAAAAACTTTAAACAAAAGCCAATGCCATGCCGGTCAATAAAAAAAAATTATATCCCCAAAATTACGGGTCATAAACGTTTTGCGGGTGTCAATGATTCTATTGTTGTATTTCAAATTAGAAAAAGCAGTCCGTTATTTTTTTTTCAATAAACGAACAAAGACGCTCTATATTTGAAATTTGAACGCAGTTGCGTCATACATCACAAAGCGTTTTGTTCAGTCGAATATTCGTTACGCATAGTGTTACAAATCACTTTACATATTGTGCAAGAATGCACATTGGATTATTGTTATAACAAATAACTTCTAGCTACGTTTTAAACATAAGTACATCGATTCAATTAAAATTATAAAGCTCGTCTTATTTGCAATGGAATAATATCTGTTAATATAAGTGAATGTTTACTTTATACTTCACCAGAATAAAATATCGATTTGTTTGTAAGTTTTATAAGTAATGATATTCTTATAAAGAATCAGGATAATAGAAAAGCGGGCAATTGTTGCAAAAAATTACTGTGTCTATGGAAATTATTTCCTAAATTAAAAAACTTAGATTGCTCTTATCAGTATATAGATATAACGGATAGGATATCGAATGGTAGCCAAAAACTTAAGCGATTAAGTTTAAATTTTTGCAAAACCTGCTCTTAAGAATGGAATCAATTCCATTGTAAATATTGAAATCCTTATTGGTTTTTACGAGCAGTCATTTACAACTTTACAAATCGGCAAAGTCATGAAAAATTTATGGCCAGCATGCGATGTTATACCTCTATAACTTCTTGTTAACAATTATCCGATACAGCGTAATATGCACTAGATTGCAACTTATACTAAGTCAAGATAACTTGAAGGAAAAGCTGGTAACAACTATGTAAAGTTTCGACATCATCGGATGAAAACTTTTTTTTTTTAATGATTTCAGTAGGCGGACGAGCAAATGGGCCACTTGATGGTAAGTGGTCACCACCGCCCAAAGACAAAGGTGCTGTAAGAAATATTTACCATTCCTTACATCACCAATGCACCACCAATATTGGGAACTAACACTTATACTGGCTCACTCATCCTTCAAACCGGAACACAACAATACTGAGTACTGCTGTCTAGCGGTAGAATATCTGATGAGTGGGTGGTATCTACCCAGACGGGCTTGCACAAAGCCCTACTACCAAGTACTACATGAACGTATATAAAATTGATGGCATTATCTTTTTTACCGATTTAACCAACAGCGTCCATTTTCACACTGGACTCCTAAGTCTCAAGACCTGCGACCTACATAGATCCAACACGTCGTTATATGAATATATACCACCCAAAATGCGTTTCAAATCCGTTTCAATTATTAAGAAAAATATCCCATATGTATTATATGTATCAATATATACCATCAGGTACTGTGATAGAGAAATACCTTTACGCAAATGCTATTACTACAAAAAGTTTATGTATATCAAAATTAAACGTGATCCTGTAAATGACGTAATGCCTTACCGTTATGAGAAATATTATAATAGGGCATGAAATTGTTTGCGTATATTCAGCTCGCAAGCCTTTGCTTTTATCGAGAGAATTAATTAACATAATCGGATCGAATCGTTGGCGTCCGTGGTGCGTGATTAATGTTACTTTGAATATAATTATTGGATTGTTTGTGCATTTGTATAAATTTTAGATGATTGAAAAAGTTTAATTAGAAAAAAATTGAAGCTTCCTAGTTTCTTAGATCTTGTATTATGCCTTCAAGGAAGTCCAGTGGTATCCGAACAAGGCATCTGCTGAGTAAGATCCGTTTTGAGGAACAACTCTCAAGTTATTTTAAACTTTACTTTACTCTAAATCTACCCCAAAAACATAATTCTTTCTCGCTTTTTCTACCACATTGAAACATAAATACATCGCAAAAACCAACTAGACTGACCATATTTCGAAGAACAATCAACTATTCTCATGCTATGTTAACGAACAAAAATAAGTAATAAAATAAAAAAAACAGCAATTACTCTAAAAGGGTCAGGATTATTTCGTATAAGAGATTTTTTTCTCAGCACATGTTGGCCCCATTGTAAAGTTACACGTGTTGACTTGCGCAATGCGAAACAAACTTTGGGATAAGATTTCTTAAGTCCTAGTTTTATGTTTGTTATTATTTTAAATATAATAAGAGAAGTTTAAGATAAGAAATTAATAAACTTCCTTTTCATTTTAGCAAAGAGAATCCTAAGTATACTATACTACTTTATAAAAAAAAATAAAAAAAAAATAGCGTTCGAAGTTAAAATAAGTATGTTAACCGATAAAACTCCAACAGCATTTTAAGTTTTTCATAATATTACATATTATCGCTTAAAATACCTGAATATCAATTGTTATATGTACCAATATTTCATTAAAATTATTTAGTTTTATTACAATACTTTTATAAGGATAAAAGTATTGTAATTTCGGTTTTTTTTATATTCTCGGTAAATAAAAATACAACATTGCTGGCTTAAGTATTAAAATAAAGTACGTATGTCACTGAGCTATTTAAAGACGAGTTTTTTCTTAAACCAACCATTACGTTAAACATAATATGCATGATAAATTAATCAAATTTTTATGAGTTAACAAGACAGATACTTTACAAAAAACTGATTAAGTTCATATTTCTATAAACATTAAATAGAGTATTTGTCATGCAAGCCCATTAATATAGGTGACGTAGTAACGAGTAACAATACAGAACTCTCACATTAACTTTTCAAAGGAAGATCTCGAATGTCGACCGCATGACAATAATTTCGGCTGTCATCGGTTTGAGTGTATTCCATTCCGGTTGACAAGATTTATATGGGACTAAATAAATTTTAACAAAGGAAACAATAAAACGGTGAAAATATTTTAAATGGGATGATAAATATTTCGATGCTCGTATTAAAAACTTGAAAATGAACAATGATAATTTTAGAAAAAATATATGAAATGTATAATGTTTCATTAAATAATAATGATATATACCTTATAAAATAAAGATGTGATTATTACACTCTCTTATTAAATTATATTTGGAAAAAAATTTAATTTAAAAAAAATCTCAAACATATTATTAAAGTTACTATGGTGGATTTTAATATAATTACAATGTACCTGCAGCCTATTAATTTTACTTGTCCATAAGAAGTAAGTTAATATAATATACAATATAAATAACAATTTACGTCTTGACACAAACTTTGTCATGGGGTAGTCAGCACCGCGGGGAGTTTTCCATTTATTAGGGCTACAGTTCTCTCGTTAATGCACTTTGCGGGTCGCACATATGCCTACGGGGCTAATGGCATTTATAAGGACACTGTAAAATGTATATTATTTTAAGAGGGTCAGGTTGAATATCGCTGAAGAAAACAGTTATTATTACATACCCACATAACTTAAAAAATAAAATAAGTCTAACCATTCCACTGTGAGGAAAACATTCCAAAGTCATTGATGTAAAACTTTAGATTGGAATAACCAAATTCTAATCAAAAGCAGAAAAGGTTTTAAACCAGCAGTGGGATATTAACAGACTTTTCATATTTACACAAATTTGACACATCTTTCTAGGGTTCAAATACATTTACAAGATCAAACAAAAGTTATATGCTTGGTAGTCCGGCTGATTTTAGTTCATATAATATCTAAACCAGAATACTATTGTTGTTGCCATTATTTTAATACTATACACGAGAAGGATATAGTTATATTTTTAATCCTGTCAAATTGCCTTAGTTTAGATGTTGTGTAAATCAGAATATGCACCAGTGATTGCACTGATTTAAGCCCGCCAATTTCGGTTAATATTGACGTAATTTATTCAATATGATCAGATAGGATAGAATTCGGTTTATGATCGGTAATTGAAATATACGTTTGCAAATTTATAAATGAAACAAATATAACGTTCTACTTCTCGCGTTTTAGTTTTACTAAAACCTTTTCTTAATTTATATACTTATATAGTATAATTTATATACTTATAATATATTTATATAGTAGTTTTGTATTCGAGTTATGTGTAGAATGTGGTTCGGAATGAAAATGTTTTACGAGTTTATACAAATATGTCTACGTCAACGTTAGCTGGCAATATGTCTTAGCTACCGTAAGAGTCTACCCAGCTGTATCTAAAATTTTGCATTTTTCCAACTTAAAATTGCAAAACTATTTAGATATGCAAATATTATTTATTTTCATTCGGATAATTTTATTTAGAAAAAATCATGACGATATAAAAATTTTAGCGTTATTTGTATCGTCAAATTATTATTGATTCACAAAGGTTTCCTTTCGTTGTTACATTTTAGAAACGTTGCACTCAATATTGACCATATAATTTTAGTCTCATGCACCAAATCAAAAGTGTTTTCTTTAAGTTATTATGAAAAATAAAAAAGTAATGCAGCACCTTTAAAATAAAAATCACTAAACATATAACTAAATCATTTTATTTTGAAATGTTAAACCTAATTATTGCTCTAAATATTTGAATACTTACGCAACATTAACGCTCTATTTTTATAAGTTAAACATTAAATATTTTATTCTATTCCACTGGTCTATGTTCTTAATTTAAATTCCGTTACTATTCTTCTCTACGTATTCAAACGTTAGTTTAAAAATGCACTTTTTCTATTTCATGGGCCGTATCTACGTGAAATAACTATCCGAACTCACTGGCTGTATTCGGAGAGATGAATAAGTCATTTGTTCCGGCCGTTTTGTCCGATCCGAGAGGACTACAGGCTGAGTTTTTTCAATTGTAGTTTCATTGGATTTCCGAACTAATTGAAACTTTTAATGAACAAAATGCAGCTCTGTTGTTGAATATGATTTGTATATATGCATATAAAATAGGAGCACTACGGAACTACAATTTAACTCATTAGCTAATCTGTTTGAACTGCTTTATTTAATATTTAAAATGACTTGATTTCTTGTGACCGATAACTGAACGTATAAATTGCTTCAATATCACAACGAATATTATTCATACATATATTTTGCAAGATCTACGTATATTATAATTGATGTCAATTTTGAAGGTAGCTTTGGAGAAAAGTGTTCTAGATTTAACATGATATTCGAATATCTAACGAGAAAAGCTTTAAAAATATTCCCGTATAAGCAATACACTATACATTTGTATCTACATACAAATAACCGCGGTCGGCTAAAGATTATAGGCTTATACTAGCATTATTGAAATACATGGCTTCGAGGCGTATCTATTCGGAAATCAGATCCTTTTCAAAACGCACTTATTTCCATACGTTCGCATGATATTGAAGTGGTTCTTTGAATTGCAAATAGCTGAGCCTTGGGCGTATACCATTGAAATGTCAATTTGTTTTCTATTGGGGGTTCCTTGTTGTTTACTCCAAGATGTTGCTCCACTATTGTGAGGATTTAGTTCAGTAGCGTTATATGGCTTAAAGTCGCATGAATTCTATCACTGTGCTCTTTTTCTGAACGTATGTAATACCATGTAGAGTATATTCAATTGCTATATAAATGGCGGCCAATTTTATTTATACTTAACATGATTAATAGGACTATGTTAAGTTTTTCGATGACGTAAAATTATATGTTTAATAATATTTTTAAGGTAAGTTTGCCGGTGACTATTATAATATATTAAATTTACATATGCACTCAATTCTAGTGATATCATGATTAATTTTAAAATTAAAATCTGTTGTTATTTTACTTTTTCTTGTCAATATATAACGTAGCTTTTTTTCAGTTCAAATAAATTTGTATATACATAGTTATAAATATTTAATAATATTAACAAAAAATTAAGCACAAGTTATCGCTTCGACAGAACAATGCTTTTGAAACATGATATTTTCTCGATTCGCAAAAATTTTGCACGTATCGCGCATCTTGTCAAGGACCGTACGGTTCTGTAGAGATCTCTTCCGCCGTATTCGGGCATATCCGGTTTTTATTAGAACCGGGTATTGAGTGGTTTCGAAAAGCTATTGTGATTTTGGATTTCGACCGAATCCTTTTGTGTGTGAGCTGTCGTCCGCTATTTGAAGTTTTTAGAGAGCCTATTTAAAACGGGGTGATTGAACTTTTGTAGTCGTTCAATTTCTATTCAGGGCTACAGATGACGTAATTTTATTAATCATAGCTAATTGTTAGTTGAACGTCAAACGGTATGTTAAATATTTTCTTATAACATTACATCTGTCAAGATTTTTATTTGTAATAATATTCGGTTTACTTTGAGTTTTTTTAATTAAGTTCTTTACAAGTGACGTGTTCTTCCACGGCATTGAAGTTTTTTAAAAATCGTTTCAATTGACATGAAATGAAAATATGCCAGCTTATGTCTCATTTGGAATACTTTTAATATATAGGTACATATAATAACAAAGTATATAAGGATATCATTAAATAACATTCATAGATATCATTTAGTAAAAAATAATATTCAAATTTTTATTTAAATTTAACGTATATGTTACAAATATTTCTACTCCTAAATAATTTTATGCCTTTTTTATTTGGAAAATCCCTATAGAGAATTCATGCAACAATCACGAAAGCTCTAATTAAGCCGATCGTTAGTAACAGCGAAATATTTCGGCGGAGAGGAATTTTAATTTTAATCCAAATAACAATGGATAAAATGAAATCGAGTTAGATGTTCCGACACAAAACGGTTTATCGCCGGTTGCTTATTTACGTTATTTCATTCTTAAATTGCTTATGCTGAGCTGTTTAAGAGTATTGTTTCAATACTTTGTTAAGTTAAAAAAGTTTATAACTTTTGGTTTGAACATTGTTGTAGATGTGAACGACAAATGATTACAAGAATCTTCTTCATAAGTATCTACTTATGAAGAAATATTGTTATTACTTAATTTAAAATATGACAATTCATATTATAGATTCAGTAAATTATTTATACATATATTAATTAGAAACTATTGAAATACACTTTCATGGATCGATTGGATGAATGATAAAATTTAAGATTGAGAGGGTGCAGTTAAGACGTTAATAAGACGCGAGCCTAATTTTAGTTACATGTAAAACCAGAATAAGATATATTTTTTTAAATCAATACGGCATAACTAGTTACGATATTCACTCGTTTTAAGGTTAAGTGATTATTGCAAGAATATAAAAATAAAGTTTTAATTATATGATTTATGTATGCAATTTGGGTAATGTAACTCTTTAAAAAACCTACATACTAATAATGTTGCGAATGAACGTACGCTTAGAGAAACCTCCCGTGTTTACATTCGCACAGCCCGCTTACGCGTTCGTATTTGTTTTAACCAAACTTACTATTTGTTTTTTACACAAATATCCCGTATGTTTAGGCGCATCGAGTTAAAAGCACGCTGCGTTCCCAACTTACATACAGTTTTAAACTGTTAATGGTTTCTAATTCATTTGCAATCAGACTGTATTCTATAGTTAGTCGATTACGTATATGACTCGGTATTTTCACCATCGTATATCGAATGGCAAGTAAAGCTCTTGCACACTATACCAAATCGCAAATATAGAGTAAAAAACTGTAGTGAAAAACTGTAGTGAAAAACTAATGTATTATTCGGTATATCACTTTGAGGATTTCCTGAAAGCTTTCGTAATCGTTCTTCTAAGTAAATCTCAAAAAATAAACTAATAAAACGAATACTATAAAAAGACAACAGTTTGTATCATGGTAACAGTAACATGGAGATCAAAGGAGGCATAATATTATTCACCATTCCTCACGTGACAACATACTTTTTGAGTGATTTATCTTAATGTTCTTCAGTCGCATAAAGAAAGGAAATCACAAAACAACAAAGATTTATGTACTTACTTTTTACTAAGAATTTTCCACTCGGTGGTGGTGGGCTATGTGCAAGCCTATCTAGGTACCACCCATTCATCATATATTCTACCGATAAGCAGCAATACTTAGTATTTCTGTGTTCCGGTTTAAAGGGTGGGTGAGCCAGTGTGACTACAGGCACAAAGTATCTCTTAGTTCTTTAGTTGAAAGCGATGTAAGAAATGGTTGAATTTTTTTATTATTTGTGTTGCCCATGTTTATGGGCTGTGGTGACGATTTACCATCAGGTGGCCCATTTGCCAGTCCACTTGCTTTTGCTATTACAGAAATAAAAATAAAAATCTATAGACACTGTGAATGTGTTAAGAAAATAAATATATCTGAAAGTAATTTATACGTAGAAAATAGGATACCATACTTGTGTATGTACTATTTTGAATCAAGTTAATTCGTTAAATTACGAGTTAGATTGTTTTTTTTTTTCGAATACCGCTCGTTCTAGAATTTAATTTCTACTCGATAAAGGATTTTTCTTCCGATATCTAATTGTTTATTGTATTTCATTGTAACTTAAACTTTTAATACGTCTTCCGAAATAATAAGTAAAACGTTTTTATTTAAATTTTTAAAATTAATTATTAAATAATGAATACTATACTGTATAACAATTAAAGTTATATGTTAAAGTAAAATAGACGATGTAATTAATTAATTTAAAAATATATGACCTTCAAGAACTAATGTGATGTGCATTGCATCTTTCATTTTCTCTCAGAAGTAAAATGCAATTAAATTGTATTTTTCAATGAATTCTTTATTATTATAATGAAGAATAAATAATTAATTTGTGTTTCTTTTAATAACATTAATTTGTCATTCTTCTTCTGTATATGTTTCACATTGGGTCTGTATTTACTTAGGACTCGAGATAACACACCGTCATTCATACATACATGTAAATTTCTAAAATGTAATAAAGTATTCTTGGTCATTTTATTGAAAAACATCTATCAAATTCGCCACATTCCAGTCACCACAATGATGGACGCGTGACGGATGACATATTCACAGTACATTATAAAACATAGTATTCTAGTGTAGGGTAACATTTACCGCACCGGGCAGCATTAATCGCCAACGTTATTCACCAAGTCAGATGACCACAGCATCACTCTTGTCAGTCACCTGTCGTTTGTCGATTAATCTCGCTAATCCTAGATTTGCCGCTAATGGACTCAACGTCGAATGTGATGTCTGATTTGATCATATACACAATTAGTGCCGCGGCACTTTTATTGACAAGTTAATTGTAACGTTTCATAAATAAAAATAATATTGATAGATTATGTAATGTTATGGTATAATAATTCTACGTGGCTTTTAGCAATGACATTATAAAAATGAAACGTAACTTGCGTAAGTCGTATGTAAATAAACACAAATATTTTCGCAGTTAAAATGTTTTTTAAATTAAACATAAATCTGTAATCGCCCCTTAAATGTAATAGTCGAGTTTCCGCTACGTATTTATTTCGATTCTATGTTTCTTCGAGCCTTTAAGAAAGAATGTAATATATTTTTTAATTCATACCAAGACGTGAATGAACCTCGCGAAAATATTGGCGTAATGCCAAAATTATTCGTAACGTTCTGAACCACATTTCTCTAATTATTCTCACGAAAAGTAGCAGCTAGTTCTATAACTAGCACAGATGGTAATAATGCCCCACTTGGCTTAACGGTCGTCAAATTTATGATAATATATGTATGTATCAAATCCGCGAAATCTAACAAGATTTGTAGAGACGAAGTGGGCAAAAAATATCCTAATGGAAGATCACGAGTTCATACTCAAACAAGTAACACTAAATTTTCACGTCCTTAATTTGTGTTTTTAAAGCGAATCTCGTGTTCGGCTGAATTCACTATGAGCAAACCTCCACCTTCTTCTTAAACGGAGGGGAGAATAGAAGGAGTTCTTTTTTTATTTTTCTTACATATATCAATCTACTAAAGTAAATTGGATAAAACAAAACTCAGAATCTTTAGGAAATGGAATTAAAATACGGAAAGCAGTTTCGTTCTAATGGTCTGTTGTTCCCATACTCAGAATTACATTAAGAGCTGTACTCTCATACAATGAGGAAAATTGCGCCTCGGCATTATAAATGCGGACAGTGGAAAAATTCTCTAACACACTTTGCAAATTGTGAGCTGTATTAACTTTAATCCATTTAGCTTTACAAAAGCCGCTTATTTTTTTTTTTTTTCAAAAAATATGATATATTATTTATGTAGAGGTTCTGTATTATGAAAGGATCAATGTCCAAACTTTTATAAAGTACAGCTGAAAGAGAACATGTCCATTTTGTTATTTACAAGCGCACTAAGAAAGATATATGTGATGTTTTTTATTTTCGATGAATCCCCATAATCATCAATTTTATCCAATCCCGTTAAAGAGACATATTTTGAATACAACAAAAATGTAATGTATATCAGTTTCTGAATTAAAAAACCATAAGGAAATGTCTGAAATATTGTAAAGTTTTTTTAAACTCTCTGTTTTTATATACACTGTCATCGTTAAATTTAATGCGTTAATTTCGCCTAAAAATCTAAATTTCATTTTAAGATTTTCAAGTCATATTTAATTAATTCATCTCATGCTTGGTGACGCAGAAAAAGATCATTAGGAAACTCTCTGTTATATATTATGAAGTAGAATATACCGCGGAGTAGAATTAAATTTGGAAACAAATCTTTGTTTTTCAATTAACAGAGATAGGATTGCTTCAGAGCTTTGTACACTCATTACTTATTCTACCGCCAAAAAGCATTACTTAGTATTTTGTATTATGGGTTTTAGCCAGGGTGAGTGAACTAAGTTAATTACAGATAGTCTCATAACTTCATAGTTTCCAGGGTTAACGACGTATTTGCGATGCAAGTAGTGGTTACTATTTCTTATTGACAATGTTTATGGCCGGTAGGGAACACCAAAGGTGGCCAATTTGTCAGACTGTGTATTTAAAAAAAAAAAACTTGATATTTATGGACTATGGCGTCATTATTTTAGTTGAGTTTTTTGAATTCATATTTTGTATCAATGAAGACCCTGTGGTCTTCATTGATACAAAATATGATAGTTCTTTGTGGTATAAGTTTTAAGATTTGAATAAGTAATAATAATTATAAATATAAATATTAACTTGAAAAAATAATAAAAAACCATATCGGAATTTAGATTCATCCAAGAATAAATTTGATGTTAATTTTTTGTACTGCAATTAACTTATAGATTTATTAAAAATGAATACTTCATAAAATATTACAATTTTATTACCTGACTATATTTAATAGTAAATATACAAAAAGAATACAAATGTACACTTGACATATTGCTTTGGATTATTGGACTTTTGCCACAATATATTGTTATCGCTGTACAGACAAAAGCATTTGATACATAATGAAACAGAGCGTTACAATCTCATTGCAACAAAAATATTACCATATTGTTTCAATATTCATTTCGATATTTAAATAATAAAATAAAAACTCATTGTTATTTTTGATTGAACAGAACAGATAATTTAAATAGGAGGTTGAACTTAAGAACTCGGGAACTCATACGCCACGAGGCAGGTATTTTTATTATAGTTATACTCTGTGGCACCATATATTAAACGTTTGAATAATCGGTTCCCCTGGGAATAGTTAATAAGTATGATCGCGTTTTCAAAGGTTCTGTGAAGGAAGACGAAAGCAAAGTTCGTTCATACGACAGTATAGCTAATATATAGCTATTAGGCACGTTGTGAAACAGGGCAAAGGAACAATTTCATGAAAGTCTAATCTTTAGATCTGGATATTTCAATATTCAAAAGCTATATCTTTGGAATGGGAATTTCAAGAAAATATTCAATTATCCCTTTGATCTGGAAATACTTTGTTCGTGATATTACATTCTTTTACCTTTTTCAATATAAACAAAACTCTATCGATTTTTCTTGACGACAAATTCTTACTTATAGAATGTTATAAAATATGAAGTCATTTTGTAAGATTATAGGAACAAAATGAATCAACTTTTTATAAGATTTCAATATATCAGTAAAAAAAAAAAACAAAACCAAAACGTATATATTTCATATTTACTTTTCAAATTTTTATAAAATTCGAGTTGATCCATTGAATGTATGTATATCAGTCAGATTAAATTTATCACACGACACTTCGTATCATGTTTGATTATAATTTGATTTATGTTCGTTAAAAGGAAAATATATATATATTTAATAAATCGCGCAAATGCTACAACAATGCTACTGTGCTGACACAAATTATCTAGTAATAACGATAAAGTTATTCTACTACAGAATATAGCGTAGTAAAGCGCAACCCCATTCTATATATATAAAATTAATTGTTTTTTTTTTTCATTATATAGGTGGACATGCAAATGGGCCACCTGATGGTAAGTGGTCGGGACCGCCTATAGACAGCACTGTAAGAAAAATTAATCATTCGTTAGATAGCCAAAGCGCCATCGACCTTGGTAGTTAAGATGTTATGTCCCTTGTGCCTGTATACTAGCTCACTCAACCGTCAAACCGTAAGACAACAATACTGAGTATTGCTGTTTGGCGGTTGAACAGCTGATTAGTGGGTGCCTACCCGACGGGCTTGGAGAAACCCCTACCACTAAGTAAATTAAGTAACTTGATAATTAATTACTAACAAAAGGAGTAAAAGTTTAATTCAAGTAAGCAGCATTTCGTAACGTCATGTCCATTGACAGGCCGATTATTTATTGTTTAGGTATTTTAATAGTTATTTTAAACAACTAGTTTGTTTGAAATAGCACCATTCGATGTGCCCATGATTATTTCAGAATAAAATTGTATTTAACTAAACATGCATTAAAATCATATTCGTTTCAGAATATCTTACATTCTGATTCTGATATTTGACTAAATATCATAAGTTTCAGATATTTCAGCATCGAAGAGAATGTGTTAAAAAATAGAACAGTTATATTATTATTAATAGCATTGTATCGTGCTACAAATTTAGTGGTTTGTTTGCCTTAAACTCTTGAAACACGTGCGGGTCCACTACACGTCATCTCCGCAATAGTATGATGCATGCCTCCCGGAAGTTTCAATTACTTTATTAAAGCTTTTTACACCGCTCTTATTAATTTAAATTTCTCTCTTTGTTTAATAAGCCTTGTTTGCGTTCATTGACTTTTTAATGATAATATTCTGAATGTAAATGAGTTTATTTTCATTTCGTAAATGTTGTTAAGAGTATACATTTAATAAATTGCAACTCAAAATAAATATTAATCGAAGAAACCAATTATGAATACAAGACTTTATATCTAATAATAGCTGGTTTAAAAGCAACAATTCCATCAACAGAACAATGTTTTCCAGAATACGCGTAAAATAAGACTTTTATGTGATACGCATCATTTAAGATGACTTGTAGAGTGCTGAGCAACAATACGACTAATGTCTTACTCTCCCCAACGAAGTGACATACACAAATTGTTGTGGCGTAACGGAACGATTTTGTAAGGAGCTTTTTGTCAAACGACGAGCATAATGTCCCCTAAGGCACAAGCGAAAATATACTTTAAATACTTAATTACTTGAATTGCTGGAATAAAGGTATTTTCTAATGTTATATTAAGATACCATTTAAAATAAATCTTAATTTGAATATAAGAATAATATATAAATATGCTACGTACGTACTTCAGTATTTTTTTATTTTTTTATGAAAACCAACCGTCGGTAATGTAAGTTATTGGGAAAAATGAACGCAGTTATCTTACAGAAAGAATCCTAATAAAAAATTTAAGGAAATCGTCCTCTGGAGTAACATCATCTCATTTATTATGTCAAGATTTATCTACAATATCCATAATGGAAATATTTGAAGTTTTCATTCCAATGACTTAATCTGTGGGGTAAGAGTTGAATGATTATTATGGCCGTAACGTAATTTATTCACGGTATAAGTTTTAGATATGCCAAAAGAAAAAAAATACAATTGTAGAAATTATTCGATATGGTTTACAGGTAGGTATTTAAAAATATATTATGAGAATTTTAAAAGTAAACTTTAAGTAAATTCTTACAAATGAATTTTAGTTAAATTTTGTTTTCCATCCATTTTCAATATCTTTATATAAGATAAGATAGACAACTATTTGAAAGGTATTTTATAGGTATATTTATAAGGTATTTTATATGTATATCGTCCACACAGCCTTTTGAATACATTTGCAATGCGTGCAATGCGCTTTTTTATCTCGTGTACTTACAAATCTTAAAATGGCCTTTCTGTGGTTATTATAATACGTGGAGCTCAAATATGAAGTACCCGAACAGTTATAAGACCAATGCTGCATCCACAAATCCTCAGATGGATCCTAGGCTAGTTGCCTACATGGTACTTAAAAATAAAATATAAATAAATTGTAATTATTTCATAGTTTAATATCAAACTTTAATAATATTAAATTTTTAATGTTCAGTCGATTCTGCATTTCCCGTTTACAAGAACCAATAATATATTTATACTATCTCTAGCATTGGAGCTCAAGTTTAATCCGAATTTCTTTATGAACTCAGCTTAGGCGAGAATACTTAAGTGTGTCATAAATATACTCGCATTTGGAATGCGATTTTACAATCACACTAAAAAGGGTTTAGTCGATTAGACCAAACTATACTTTTACAAACATTTCTAAACTTTACAGACATTTTATTTTCAAAATATATAATAATATATATAATAATAATAATATCCGTAAAGAAATATTTAAAGAAAGACGATTTAAAAATCTGTCATAAACTTAAAAAAACTGATTTAAACTAGTTATATTTAACTTTAAATAATTCCGAAGCATTTGTCCCTACAATTAAATGACAATAGACAGTTTAAGTATAGATGTATCTTGTTAATCCTTTAAACGTTTTAGCAATTGCTATGATAATTGCGGCGACTTTCCCGAATGTCATTAAAAGATTGAAAGATTACTTGTTCGCTTGGGGTAATGTCACAGCCTACACACAGCTAGTTCATTCCTCAGTAACATTTTTTTATAAATGGTTTAGAAGACGGGTATATGTGCTACCTGATGACCATTGATTACCACTGTTCATAGATAATGACATTGTCAATCCGTCCCCAATCTTAGGAACTAAGATATTATGTCCTTTGTGCCTGCCAGCCTATTGTTATACTGGTTCCCTCGTCCTTCAAACCGGAACACAATAGTACTAAGTATTGCTGCTTAGCATATAATATAGGACGAATTAGTGGTATCTAATCAGATGGGCTGGTACGGAACTCTATCTACCAGCATAGAAAAAAAATGCGGCCTTGAAAAACAAAAAAAAAAACTACATAGTAACATTCTAATAGTCTTCTTAATTTTTTGGTTTCAACATATTTATCTTATTTTAATATAATTAGATTTTCTTATCACATTCTTACAATTAAATTTGTTCATATAAAAATTAGTAGATTAATTAATATTAAGTATATTGTAGTAAGTATATGCTAAATAACTTTGTTATATATTATTCTATATTATAGTAAAATCCATTTAATATTTATATGCGTTTATTTTTGTGATAACATTTTTAAAAATATAATAATAAGATGATATATTATTTTATTAATACGTACCTTTGACATTTCTATTCTAAGTTTATATTATCTAATGGATGAACACAGACAAAGGTACAGTTATTACGGGGAAGGTAGTACAGAGGTCTCTGGATGTCTCCGCAAAGGGAATGGCTACTGAGAGTGATATCTAGGATTACCACATTTGAGCTTATCCCTTTACTAGTTGTAATGTATAATTGTATTATTAATAACGTAACGTAAGCTACATTGGTAATGGTAATGTTATATAAATATAATTTATTAGTTTGATGTCGAACTCGATGTATCTCATCGACATATGAAGCCTGGGGCTCGTATAACGGCTTTATGCTTTTTGAGACTAATAGTTTACCTTCAGTTGTCTAATTCGAGTTCAGTATGGGTTGTCATCGGTCGATAATAGTTGATGACGCAATAAACGATGAGATTAAATATTTAGTCAGATAAGGAAATCTGAATTTGATAATAATTTTAGATAGTGACGATTTGCATTTTACACTGAATTCTTAATTATAGTCTTTATTAAAGGTTTCATGATTTAAGTTATAGTTAAATATCGTAGATGCATTTATGTTTATTTAAAAAAAAAACGAATCATGTGCCTTAACTGGGAACGCATCTGCAAGTTCCCTTCATCCATGGACGGTGCTATCATCATCCATTGCCACGTATCCATAAGGAAAAATAGTACTATTGGGATATGTACTTGGCGAATATTCTACTGAATGATCTGGCTGTTCGTTTTCTCTAAGTTGTGTAAGTATCGAAATATGGAAGATTTATCTCATTAGTTTAATGGTGCGTCCAGAGGCGGAGGGTTAGCATCACTTTCAAATTTGGAAAGTTATCGCGAGGAGCATCGCATTAAAACCTAAATTTAAATTATTTCAGCTTCTACAATCTTATAATCTGATATATTTTTTTATATAATGAATTTATTGTTTTACTTACTACGATTACAACTCCATTTTTATTTTTTTAGTCATATATATAGTAAGTTATATACAGTGAGTCAATGGAATTTCACTGGTAAATGCTATTAGCATTCTTGTCACTAATTCACACGCTCATTAATTGTACAGTAATTAATTTTGAATGTTGATCTGTGTAAATTTAATTAAGTATTTTGTCATGAGAAAATTTAATATAGAATATATGTTTTTTCATATTGATATTTCACTATGATCGACAAGAAAATTATAACCTAAACAAAAATATTTAATTGAGTTCAAGCGGTTTTCATACAAACGACTTATTACTTTGAAGGCAGATAAAAGAGATATGAAATCTTTCATCTCCCCACGTTATAATCACGGGCTGTGCTTATGACATTTGGCATTCGTTTTACTGCCAACGCGAAGGAATGTTAGGGGCGGCTTATTGGAAAAGTTTTAACTAGATTACGTTTGATTAGATGGGAACCATCGTCTAATGAAACTCTGTAGATAGAGTGATGGACGGTAAACATTTTTTGTAATACTTTACTTCGTGTTACAATTTATTTCGAATTTATTGTACGTTAAAAGTATTTTTATGTATGTATTTACCCTTTATACGAGTACAGTAAGGGTATATATTCAATTTTTAGGTTGGAGAACCAACATAAAGAGAACATTTCTTTTTATTTCATACATATAAACTTTCCTCTTCAATCACGCCGTTTATTGATGAAAATCGAATTAAGTTCCATTGCGAAGTTTAAAATATTTTGTTTTATACAACGAAGACATTCTTTCGAACGCCTTAATCAACAAATTATGCTATGTTTTTTATGTTATTACAAAATATAATACGATCTAGTAACATATATCAGTTCGTTTTTAAAACATAATACACTAAAACCTATATACATTTACTTATTCGATAACTTCCGGGAAATTAGTTATAATTATTCCTAAAAGATTTCTAATTTAAAAAAGTTTTAATGATGTTTGATTTATGTTTTAATTTCGTTTGATATAACAAACTAGAAAAGTTGTAACAGTACAAAAAAAAGTTGTAAAATATTTCAATTTTCGTTTCGTCTAATGTACATCTAATTGTACCTATATATATTAAGTGTAATATGTTGTTAAATTATATATTATCTATAAAAGATAGATAAATATATTATGTTAACATTTCTGTGATAGAGTAAAGACACTAACTAAAAAACAATAACGAACATAAACGTTTGAAATCTTAAAATTGTGAAAAACATTTAAAATTTGCATTTATTATACAGATGAAAAGATAGCTGAAGAATGAGTTTTTTATTCAGATATTTAAGTAAGCGTAGTTGTAAAATAATGTGTTTAAACTGTGTTCTCTCTGAAGTAGACACTAGACAAGTTAGCAAAGAAAGTCTAGTTCAAACAATAATAACAAAGAGGGCCAGCGTTACCTGCACTGCATATATTGCATAACCAACTAAAACCAGAAGCATTTTTAAGCTAAGTAGGTACATAACATTATTTTTAACGAGTGCTAGTATCCTGCTTACTCGGTAAGAATAAACTGACTGTTTAAAAATTGAGATAAAAATTCACTGCAAACCAAGTAGTTTTATTGTTTTGTGGATTCAGTTTTATTACCTGTTACGGCTTCCGGTTTGTTTGTTCAATTTTTAAATATATACAAAAAAAACACCTCAGGCCTTGTCTTTTTAGGGATCCCTATCCAAAGGGTAAAACGGAACCCTAATACTAAGTCTCCGCTGTCCGTCCGTCCATCTGTCCATCTGTCCGTCTGTCACCATGCTGTATCTCATGAGCCGTGATTGTTAGACAGTTGAAATTTTCATAGATGACGTATTTTATATTAGCACTTAAAGTAAATATTTAAGAGGATTTCCATTTTTTTTATAGATAATGGTACGGAACCCTTTGTACGTTTTTTTCATATGGATTCTTTTAAAGTGTTAATACTGCGTGATAAATAAATTAACTTATGTTTTCGTCCATCATTTTTAATTATTTTACAAACAAATTTAGTTATTGTTGGTCATCTATGAAATATGTTATGTTGTCTGTTTGACATCCGTGAATACGCTAACTACCAAATAATAACTGGTTCCTGTATAACCAGAAGACGGCTTTTGGCTATTATTCTTGGATATGTACTAAATGACTATGATAAATAATTATTATATCATAAAAAATAATGTATTTGTGATTTTCATTATTATATGTCTACCCATTAGTTATACAATATTTATTGTAAAAACTATTTTATGACAAACACAAAATATTACTACAACAAAAATGGAGAATTAAATAGCAATTTCCACTTATAATTAATTAATTACGATATCGGCACAAAATAAATAATAATGAAAGATTAATTATTCTCTATTTACCAAAATTTATACAATCGAGTAATTTAAAATATTGTTGATAGATTCCAGTTAAACACGATTATATAATTACGTAAACGTATTCTATGATTAAAAAAATATAATTAAATTTTGTTAGCCTTGCCTAAGTGTATATAATTAAATTTCTTGTATTAACATCTTATAAACCGACGATGAAAGTATCTAAATTGGAACCCTTGTTCCATTAAAAACTGTTTATCTCTTTACTTACGGGCGTCCATTTTTTGTATATTAAATGCAAACTTTCAACGGTGAAAGTGGGGTATAGTTAATTAAAAAGGATTTTATTCTCCGCGATGTACAAAGTTACGTCTCATTGTTTCTTTAGAGTCAACTTTTATTAAAAGTAAAATTGCATAAAAACCGTTCTTAACTGCTATTTCAAAGTGAAATAACTCCGTTTCATAAGTTTTTCATCGCTTAAGTAACATTTATATTCTTTATCTTACGTAAATATGAAAATAAATTGTCACTATTTTAAATTTTCTTACATGTGGTTGATTTATATGCTAGAAATCAAGTTTGAATTTAATTTAAACACTGAAAATATATTTCGATATCACCCAAATAAGTAACATGATATTTAATATATTTTATTTATTTATTAGAAACCAAAATCAAATAATTTACATGCATGTATCATTACTTATGTAGTTGTCGGTAGAAGTGGGTTAATTTATAAAATAAATAAATAAGAATGATATTTTTATAATAAAAAAATAATATCTTAAGGTTGACGGAAGTAAAATATTTTATAAAACACGAAACCAGAAAATTATCAGATGTTTTGAAATAAAACTTGAAACTAGCAACAAGTAGCAATCTTTCGAGGATAGCCGATTCTAGGTTTATTAGTATTTTTATATTTAATTACATTTCCTTATAATTGTCGTAGTTACATCTTTATCTACTAACGATTAAGGTCAAGTACTATTTATATCTGGTAAGTTGAGATGTCTCTGTGGTTTGATCATACAATACTCTGACAGGTTAAATGCCAGATAATAATGCTAAACAGAATACAAAATTATAAGTACCTTTTATTTTCAACAGGAAAATAAATTTACGAACGACAAACATTTTCTCTATTGTATTTTTACTCTGTTGTAATCAGGCATTAGAAAAGTTAAACTATGTTTGGTCAAATACTACTAATAACTTTTAAATCTGTTTTATAGTAAACAGATTATACTTATGTAAAATACTGTAACTTTATCGTTGGTCTAGTAACTAGCTTACAAATCTGCGTAACTCGAGGTACTCGGTTAAATTCCCGGGTCGGGCGAGTAAATAGCTGAGTATTTAGGAAAAGTTCACATATAACAGCGTAGAGTAAAGAAGTTAACAGTTACGTTCCCACGTAACGCAGTTAGTTTTACGACTGAACTCGTGTCGGATTTTCATTGAATTGTTAGAGCGATCTTGCGTTTGCGCATATATTTGTAAACTACAATAACCCCGTCACAGTTTGGGTAGGCTCCCTTGACAATTGCCGCAGTGTCTGAAATCAGTTAGACGGTCATTATCATTTACAAAATAACACATCATGCAGTTACTCACTTAAAAAACAAAGGAAAACGTTGTTTATGCAATTTGTGTGACCTTCTGAATTTGTGGTTTCACATACAACATGAGAAATTTTTACTCAATCGTTTTAAATCAAATGCTTTCCTCAAAATGCTTGTATTTCTTATCTTTATACCGAGATTTATAGCTATAAGAATGTTCATCCGTTAACAAATATCTAATATTAGTCTACCCACCCTAATTTCTCCAACTTGTTTCGTCTTTACGGCTCATATTTTCTGCAGCGCATTACGCGCAGGTGCGAAGGTTATCATTAATGGTGGATTAACTTACCCCTAATAGCTATCTCTTTCTCTCTCAGAAAATACCATATTACAATGTTCGACTGTCTCTTTTCTCTAAACAGATGTGCCTTCCACTTTATTTGAAAGTCTAAAAAATATGAAAAAGATCGTTTATACTATACAGATATATTTTGTGTCTCCTTAATAATATAATATAGATGTTTATTATACGTTTAACTCATAAATACAATGTTTAAATATATATTTTTTTAAAGTAATTTTAACACATCGATATTTTAATATCAAGTAAGAAAATATTTATTTTCAATTTCACCGTATTATCCTAAAATTAAATTATTTATAAGAGAGAAAAATTGAATAATTAAAATATTCGATCTACAAATCTCTTTTATTACAGTTATTTAATTAAAAAATAATATACTCCACATACATGGAACCACGTACGAAATTTGCAACCCTTCGATATAAATACGAGGACATTGCTTTGTTTAGAAGTATATTTTTAAAGAGATAATGTCGTCCGACGGGTTAATTAACTTTATTAGAATTTATTTCGCTTAACGTGCTCACTCAATTAAGAGAGCTTTTATCCTTTTACTGATATCAGGCCGAGTTTTTGTCGCATTAACGCAAAAATATTGCCATCTCTACAGAAATTTATCGTTGTAACTGGTGACGAGATTTTTATCGTTTTAAAACGATATTTTTAAATGTAAATTTTATAGTAGTTTAATAAAGTCGCTTTAGAGAATTGAACAGTTTTGTTATTTTTTTATACACTAGCACTTTTGTAGAGTTTTGCAGAAGATATATCAACAGACAATAATACAAGTTTTATGCACATAATTAAACAAAATTTTCTGCATTGACAGAAAACAAATGAACAACTTATTTTATTAAATTATTTTGAATTTAGAATTCTAAGTAGAATGACTTATCGATCTTCAAACTAACCTAAACAGATTAAATACTTAACCTTTACGAATATATATTTAAATTACTTCATATAAAAAAAAACCGTATAACTTCACTTCACGACTTCATGACATTATCATTCGATGACTTCACTAACAAATAGTTACTCGTTTGCTTTCCTTGGCGTCAGTTAAAGTATAATAATATTTTTTATAGAATTAAAATAATTAAATAATACATAATAATTATCAAATGTCCTGTTCAACGATATAATCTACTTTATACGAAATTATATAATAGACGATCCAGCAGTTTAAGCGTGATACAGTTATGATACACAATGTTGTTAATTTATAGTGAGATCATCTAAATATTCTTTAATATTTCGTTTATAGTTGAAAGTATTTCGGTAATCTAAAATCGATTCATCTTCAGGATATAAGAATGTTCAAGTTGGTTTTTGAAAAGAGATTACGCTAAACGCATAAAGTTTGGAACTAACATTCATCGTATATATTCGAATCATACAAACATTTCCTTTTAGTTTTCATATATAAAGGTAATCGTGTTCTCCTGAATGATTTCGGTTCTGAGATCAGCCAACTGTGTAAGACAATTATAGTGTGTACGCTCTAACCCTCGCCTATTCCGTTACTCTCATAATCAGATGGGACGGCAAATCCGACACAATCAGAAATTGATCAGGCGTACCACAAACGGCTTTTCTTGCTTTCGGCTTATAGGCGTGTATACACTTCCAACTTTCCCTGGCTTGAAACTGGTACCTCGGGATATGCAATTTATAAGAAAGCATTAGATCACGGCATGCCCAGTAGTTTCATATGTATTTACATAAAATGCGACCAAAATAACTTTACTGTAATAATCCAAAAAAATGATCATTAAGATCTATACAAATGTCTGACGTTCATAGTCTAAATCAAAGACTTACTTCACTTAACATAATTTTAACAGAAGATGAAACTTATCAATAAAAAAATATTTTTTACTAAAAGGTTGACAAACACAAATATAACTCACGGCTAGTATTTCTGCTAATATAAGCCTTATATCATATACAATTGCTCGATTTATCGATAATTTGTACCATAATTTCAAATACAATAATTGCTTACAAAGGTTACTTGTTATATTGAATAACGTAAAAATCATTAAAAAAGTCGTCGCAAATATTTATCGATATTTTTATTACGATCGATTAAATTTGAAGTTAATTTAATTACAACCAGTTTAAACGAGTTCTATTTCTGACAAAGCATTGCTGAGCTCTTTTGACATTCGTATTGAAAACCAACTTATGATGATGCGCTATTTCAATGCGTTTATCTTTTAAACGTTAAAATTACTACAATCAGTGTGACACATGATGTTCTGATATTTCACGATAGCATTCTGCGGTGAGTTCCGAGGTTGTTCTCTAAGTTTATTAGCTCTTTAGTCAAATAAATACTCATTAAATAGGTTGTATTTTAACGTTACGCAAATGTAATCTGTCTGACCCTTACATATGGGAAAACATTGTGACTGTACCGAACATACATTAGACCAGTGATTCCCAAAGTGGTCCAGGTGGACCCCCAGGGGTCTACGGGAGACTTGCTGGGGGTCCGCGTAGGTGTGAATAAAAAATAGGGGTCCATAAGATGTTAATGGTGGTCCACGAAAATGTATCTGCTTTTGATAGAAAAGAGCAAAAATGTAAGCATAGTTTTTATAAGGGCCTACCTACATTGTTTTAAGTACGTAACTAAGCAGATAATATTTTAATAAGGCAAGCGACTGTTACTTGTCCAAACTTGCGTATTCGATATTACGTACAATTTCGTGTACAGACTTGCAAAGCGCTATCCGCCCGACAATGCTTAATGCTTGTTCAGACAAGAACTTGATCACCACTATAAATACTTGATGCCAAAGGTTTTTTTTTTCGTCATCAGTTTGAGAGAATCACTAACAAATTCATAGATTTTAATTGCTGAAATACTTGTAGGGTTACTAAGGATAGAATTAAAAGCACCAATATTAAACAAATTTAAATTTAGTTAATATTTTAGTGTTTCTCTCAAACTGTGGTTACGGACACATGCCAATAGGTGGTCCATGAGAAAAATAAGTTTGGGAACTACTGCATTAGACAAATGAACAAAGGGTTTAAATACTCATCTTTGTGGGTGTACGTAATAAGGGTATCTTGCTTTACTGATGGCTTAAGCGTTCCCCTATCAGATTTTATTTGACTGTTGCTCTTAACAAATAATTTTATTCCTATGTACCCTCAGGTTTATTATGCATTCAATGTTTGTTTCAATAAAATAAAACTTTGTAATTTCTAGCACGTTTTTATTAAAGTAAAAGTAAATATTAACAAAAAGTAAAAAATATTATCAGTATACATATAACGTAATAACAGTTATTTATTTATTGTCACTATATACAAAGGTCACTTGGATTTCAAGTAAATAGTCATTAGGTATACTTGAGGAGATGCCGTACTCAAAGCCGGTGATTTAATATAGCCCTGTTAGACGTTTTCCTGGCGTCGCATTACTTATGCTAGCTGAACTAGACCCCTAGTTTGTCACTTTTGACATTCTGTTTGGCCGTTTTGGTATAATCTGTGCTCGAAAGGAATATATTTTTTATTCATTAAGTATTGATCATTATATTATATGCAAAAAATCATTAAGCTTATGCATATTAATTATCTTTATTAATTTAAAATTAATATAATTTGTTTATTTGTAACAGTAATAGTTTTTAATTATAATGAATTGAGTTAGATCTTATGCGCAGTGGCAATTGTTCTATCTTTCATTCACTCGGTAAGATATGGAGGGGTAAAAAAAGGGTACCGATTGTAGAAAATCATAAGCAATTCATATATTTTTAACAACGTATTTGTATTAAACTAATCATAAACGTCTTTAAAATAGATTTTAGTGTCATAGTGAACTCCGTCACAATATAATTAAACTAGTTGTAAAATTGCAGCTTCGTTTAAGAGAAATTATTTCCGCTCTGCTCTGAGTAGAACTATCGCCATTATATAAATAAATTTGCTGCCTCACTGTTCTAGTGGTCAATACTACAGGTTTGTAAATAGGTTCGTCGTCCAGATTAGATTATGAAGTATACAAACTACACTTCTAAACCTCGAAAAGCATGTAAATATATTATTTATGCCCTTTCCGATATTGCAGGTTGTCTTTCTATCGGATTTTGTGAGTGCATATATATTCGTCCATATAATATTATCTTCTACGTAAATGGGATTTTAAATACGCCTCCGTTGACAGAACTTGATCAGAATGAATATGAAATATTCCACAAGATAAAGTTTCAATTTAAAAAAAAAAATATGTAAAATTTTTATGTTAGATATTTTTGCAACAAAAAGCTGCAACAAAACATAAACCAATTCATAAATGTGTATTTACATTTCAATGAGCATATATAAGCAGTTATTTTACTTGACTGTTGTTGCTGGGTAAGTCCTTGCATTACTCAAAAGCAAGAGTAGTTTGTTTTTCATGAGCCACGTAAGTATTTCATTTCATATTCCGTGCATTTGAAGCATTAGGTTTTATTTATATAAGCTATTATTATTACCGTACGACGCGACCTGCGTATGAGATTTTATATATTTGTTATAATACGAGTTTATGAATAGCATAAATTTAAATGATATGAGTCTTATGTAATAAATAAATAATAATGAATACTGATTCATATAAAAATATGTGTATTGTATTGTATGTGTCGTAAAAGGAATCAAGTCACATAATATTACTTTCAATTTTAAACTTAACGGGCTCTTTAAAATATCTTCAGCTTGCTTCTCTTTACACTAAATATTTCGTATCATATTAATAATATTATTTTTCTTTTCAGGTACATTCTACACAAAGGGCCTTCCACTAATATTTTGACGGTATTTTGGTATGGATGTATGTATAAGTAATTTATATCATTCCATTCGTATTGATTAATCGATATCAAGTAGAATATTTCGATTACACATACATTCTGAGAGCAAATTCATCCCTAAATAAAATTAAGTGCCGCTTCTCCGGCTAGTGTTTGGATTTGGGAAAGATTAACCTTATTGCTGTTTAAATAAAGATTACCTTTAATACGGACAATAAGTTAGTCAATAAATTCATATTATTTTTGTTGTTTTTATCATTAGAATGATATAGTATTACGATGAATAAACCTTAAAAGGAATGAAACGGTGAAGCGGTTCATAATCTCATTTCACTTGTATTCCGGTGACGATAAATTCTTTGTCCGCAAAATTTATTTAATTATACGTATATAAAATACAGATCACTCATCTTTTCAACACCAGGAGTTATCGAACCCAACAAGAATACATTGTTAGTGAGTGTACACATTTGTTCCATACAAGGTTCAAGTGATGATAATTTTCTTTTTTTTTTTTCTCCTGCCCTTATCCCAATTTTACTTGGGGTCGGCGGCGCAGCATGTCTTCTTCTTCCATACTTCTCTGTCGGACGTCATCTCACTAGTAATATTCTTTCAAGTGATGATAAAATAATAATAATAATAGTTTCTTTTGTATTCTATGTTTTATAAAAAATATAATAATTTATCTTAATTAGTTCATACTATATATTCTCGGTATTTTCTTTCTGAATCGAAATTTACCTCAATTTATCAAACTGTCGCAACGTCGAGCTTAAAAACTGTTTAAATTCCTTGATTTAATTTCACGCAACGCTAACGACTATGGACAGTAAAAGAAAAATGAAATATAGAATCATTAAAAGTCTATTTGTACTTCAGATAAGCTATAGTACTTACCGATTAATTTAAAAATCCCATAATTTCTGTCAATTGTTTTAGTTTTTCGTGAATCACTGAGACAAAATTTTCGTCGAATTTTTTACAAAAGAACTGCAAATTTTACATTACTGTAATAGTCAGTAAATGTCCTAAACTGGTCAATAACCTCTACTTTTTAGGGGAAGGTTAGGAGCTAATTTCACCAGTCGGTACTACTTCTGTTTGGTATACATATGTAGGTATATTTATCTATATATGACATTTCTACCATGAAGTTTCCCTTCACTGACCATTACTCTCGATTAATTTTAAATTAAGTTCTTGTACAAAGCGATGTTGCCAGATTTAAATCTGCGCACAGTGCAGATAGTATAGAATCAAAATATTATTTAAAAGTGCTTCTGTGAAATGACGATTCTGTGAATTTACATTTTAGAATTGTATTAAATGTAACCAGTATTAATTGTAGTAAAAAAAACTACTACCGGTTCGACATGTAGATTCTATCGAGAAAAACCGGCAAAGAACCCAGAAATTACACACACATATCACATTGCAAACGTTGGCTTACATTAATCTATTCTCAAAATATAAAAACAAAAGAAATGATAATACATATAAAACATGTTTACAACACACACACATAATTACATTATACTAAACTTCTGAACCGGTGCTTGTACTATAATACAGAAAATGTTACTAATTTCTGTCTTGTTTAATTTATCCGTTACAGTTATAAAATAGATTATATTTCAAAAACGTGAACGAAATTGTAACAATAGCCAATCTGTTCTGTATTAAAAAATAACGGTTTTAATAGAACTTCGATCTTCAACGATTACGATAGAAACATGGAACAGTCATTTAACCGTGCTACCACTCAATCAAAAGTAATCTACAATATCTGCGAAATTGTACACGAAATTAGAAAGTGAGATATTGGAAACAGTAACTTTAGTGTATTATTGTGAAATTTGAACATTCGAAAGTATTTCTCGCTGAGGTTCGAACACAAAAGATTTTATGAAGATTAATTATAACTAGGAATTGATATCTTATCTGTTGGAGATTTTCTATCTCCTAATTATAGTAATAAATATTCGTATTCGCCTTTTATGTACTTCGAATTCATAATAATATTTATATATAGATATGAAAAGTAATTTCAATTTGAAAAGATCACATTTACATTTATAAAAAAAAATAACTGATTTTATTAGTTGTGAAAATTTATTTTAAAAATAGAATCATGTTTTACCTTTTTGTCTGTCCTTATCTGTATCAATTTGTCAATATTTCCAAGTTTAAATGACGTGCTATTTGAGTCAATGCACACGGTACGCTTGAAACGGAAGCATGGACAAAAAAATATGAGAAACAGGCGGTACCCGTGAGACTTGAGACCTCCTAGGATTTCCGACAGGGCAAAAAACTACGGGAATGCGTTCAATAGGAGATATAATTTTAGTTTCAATTCTGTTGACTTATTCGGTGAGAGTTATTTTATATTTTGTCACATAAATTGAAAGACTGCAAACTTTATGATGTGAATCTTTTTTTTGTTTCATTATCTATATAATTGTAATATCTGTGTCTTATGTCTGTAAGTACAACCTACTTATTATTCTATCACTATTCAAACCGGAACACAGGTTGCTTTGTATTGATGTTTCGCGAGAGTCAATATTTAGTGGGTGCTAACCAATTAGATGGACCGGCAGAAAGTTCTACCACGAAAATAAGAAATCAAAATATAATTCAGTCAACGTACCTGAGTATGTAATAGTTCTTCTAAGCCATTATTACAGTTAAATTGAATGTAAAGCTACTAGGTTTCGAATGAATCTTTCCTATAGCATACAAAAAGTCAACCCATGAATGAATTAAAAAAAATCCTATGTTCGGATATATCGGAGTTACTTTCGCATTTTTAATATTAGTATAGTATATAGATACTAAAAACGTCAAAACATAAAATAAGACGACGAAAATAAAATAAATAAATTTTATAAAAATATTACATTTTCCATAAACAAAATGAGATACAATTTGGATATTGCGCATAATTTAATTACAAAGACAAAACAGAGGATAGTCTCGCCTTTGCCTTAAACGATCCATCTACATCATGCAAACAATATTTTATAGTACATATATTCAATCTGGAGGGTAGTGTGGCGGTCTCGAGTGACAAATTAGGTAAGAGAGTGGACACCTGAGACCGTTGGACTTTCGGACGAGTCTCGAATGTGTCTTATTGCATAACATCTGTGTTTGTGCCACTGTGGTTAAAGGATTAGTAGCATTACGAGATGTTTAAGATCTGTTCAAACATGTGACATTATTGTAATTATATAGCATATATGCAGTGGCTAGCTTAAAGGCTGCGGATTTTGACATCTATCCCGGTACGGATCAGAAAAAAGTGAATTAATTTCGGAAAAAAAGAACAGATACTGCTCGGTTTTTTTAAGGATTACTTTTTTATGAATTGAGTAAATAGCTTTATAGTTTTTAAATGTACCTTCATTTATAAATGTGAAGTTCTGATTAGAACTATTAATAAATAATAATAATAGTCGTAGAAACACCTTTATATTATGACTTCAATAATATGTTAGGTCAATAAAAGTTATTCAGTTCAGTTGATAAATTCCTAGTACCAGCACGCTATGAGGTAGGTAGTGATACATTCCTTGCCTATAAGACCAAAAACCGTGACATATTGTATTAGATTACCGTCCGATTGGATTATGAGAGTGAGGGTGAGAGTGCAACTTTGTTTTCACATACACTTAGGCACTAAAATATTACCTGAGAAGTTGAGAATATCAACCAGGATTAAATGTAGTCAGTAGAGCAGAGAGAATTTTTGAGAGTTACCGTCTGATTCAAACATCGGACATCTAACAATGAATTTCATTTGAATATTCGCCACAACAGACACAGTTATCTTATATATGCTAAATTTAAAAAGAACGTTTTCGCTTTGACGAGTCTTTCTGCGGAACTGAAATGGTTTTTTCCCTTTATTTTGGCTTTTGGTAGCGCGGTTTTATCCCACAATAAGTTCGCCAAACTAAAAAGATTAAATAATCCAGATGTTTTTGCATTTTAATAAGCTAACATTTTTCATTATGAAGCCAAGATTCATTTCGCTTCATTGGCATAACTTATAAAAAATCACATAAAAATAATAAAATAAAAGAGGTTAAACAGAAGGTATATAACCTATATATCAAAGAGACCACAATTGCCATAGAAAACACTTTATACTACGTCTTGTGAACATGACAGACGGAAAACTAGACTTAAATGAAATCGCGTATATAGTGCATAGAGCTTTGTGTCTCGGCTACCTGTAGCTTCGTATTTCCTGGACGTATTCATATCAGATTTAGAAATAGAATAACATATTCAATTGAATGGAATTCTATCTGAATATTATTTTGTACTTGCAATTTGTTTAACTAAAAAGATAGTATTGCCATAATATTAAATCGTGTAATGATTTATTTACCTGTAAATATTTTATTTACACGACTTTAATTATTTATTTTATATTTAAAAATTAAAATTATATTATATCGCGTTGAATGGTTGCAGGAATGCTTGCTAGTATTTCCCATTTGAATCGCATTCTGATTCGAACCGGTACAATATTAACCATTTCACCCGAAAAATATTCCATTCAAGTCTTTACAAAAATTGACCAGTAAAAACTAAGAATGAAGGTTAAAATAATTTAATCTGTTAAAAGTTGACTAGTGATTTCCTGATTATCGATATTGAATTCATTTAAGATGTAAGTCTTACTTAAATTATAGTTTTTACTTCCACTATACAGAATGTATTATGATTATTTTATTATTAATTATTATTAAAGAGCTTGTATGATCCCTCCTTCAAAAACAATATTTCGATTCCATAGAAAGACAGGTGGTATACAGCATAACAGTGTATTTATGAATAATGTTATTATAAAATATCCTTTATGTCTATACTGATATATATATTTTTCTTATAGACACGTTCACGTTATATATATATAGAGAAATGTCCATTGATTAGAGAAAGTCGGGTGAAATTATTCTTCATCCCCCAACTTTCGTGCACATTACAAACAATTGTTGAAGTCCTCCTGACGTCACGTGCAAGCTGCGACAGTTCATTACCGAGTACGTGATCCTGAACTTATATACCAAACAGCTTTGCAGATGTAGCCAGATAAATATATATATATATACATAATTTTAAGACCTACTTGTTAATGCAAAATGTATTTATATATATTTGCTGTTTCTGTAATAACTAATTTGAAAGTTTTTTTAACGCTTAAAACGTTAAAGGGTTTTTTTTAAAACACCATTTGTAAGAAAACTCGCAAATTGATAGCTTCAATAAGTATTGTAAATTTAAAATTAAATTATTATAGTTCAGAAATGGATGATTGGATTGTAATTTTTTTATCTGCAAAACGTTAAAAGTTTTGAAATAAAGAACATTCGAATTTTATTAATTTATTGCCACATTCATAAAAACTATTTCGATCGAGGTATTTTAAATAAGAAATTATTAATAATATTCTAGTGACCCATTTCGAAAAGCAATATAAGCTATCATCGAGTAGCCTGTGGGGCTCTTAGGAATAAATTAAAAAAGGGGGTTATAGTACCCTCATTCGAGATTAACTTCATTAGAATTCATTTGGAAGAACATTCAGAGCTTACTAATGAGCCCTTTTATCCTTCGATCGAACTTGGATTGAATTTCGAAGATACCTTACGATCATTTTTTAAAATGTGCTTTAATTTACATCTTTCGAAATATTATCATCAAAGCGTTCATTTATACATAAAATTTTAATTGAATCTAATAAACAATGCAACGATTGCCCTCTCATTCAATTTAATTATATGTGTACATGAAAATTTGTTTGTTAAAAGTGACTGGTGGTATTTCTGTACCTCTATTCATTTTGACAGAGACAAGATAGACGAACATGTAATACTTAAGAACTTTGCCATCAGACAATATTCTACCCAAATAGAAAGCTTTGTTATATACATAAGACTTGAATAAAATATAAAGGTAAATAAAATACAGCAAATAGGTATGTATAAGAAACGTAGTAAAAAAACCTTATAAAGTATTTTACTAAAATGACTCGAAACTTGTGATTTTTTTACGATTTTGAAATTGGAAAGTGCAACTTCGTGGACAAAATTATATATTTACTCGTATGAATAATTAGAGCGCATATACCATTGGTCTATAATTTAAAAAATGAATCGAATTATCATCAATTTAAAATTACAGTTATTACCCATAGTTTCCATAGTTTTATTTCTTTTATGTTTTTTTTTTTTAAATTTAAATGTCGTTATTCAGTTTCTTGAAAAAGTTTGAATAAAGTATGTTTAGTTACACTTAAATCTCAAAGGTAAAATCCGCAATAAAATCCGTTGCCTAGTTTAAAAGATCTAAGCGTACAGACGGCGGGTAGCAACTTCGTTTCATACTGTGTAGATATTATGAATCATTAATAAGCAAATTTATATTTTGAATAAATTACGTACGAAGTTCATTTGTCAGGAAAAATTAACAAGGCATTTTTCACTCAAACGATTTTTACGCACACTTAGAAAGCGTCACCTGCCTTGCAATGCCAAACGTATTCTCAGAGGGTTACTAGTATCTAAACGATTCTAACTTTTATCTCTCAACAGTTAAGGTTGATATCAAATGTGTTTAAATATAATAAGTTCAGGGCTGCATTTGACGAGTGCCGCGGGCGACACCTTGGAAAATTGGAAGGGAAATATAATTGGAAAATTATTCGGGTTCGCCACTTTCCTGGTACGAAGCGCATTAGAGCATTAGCTTTAGTGCCTCGAGCGATTTATATTTCTTAACCCTTAAATTGAAATAACAGTTCACAAACATTGTATTTAAAAAAAAAAACTAAAACGATGTTAATTTGAGTTATTACATAAATCGTGATACTCAAAATGTAAATATACTTTAAATCTGTAATAATAAATATAAATATTTACATAAATTAGTATGAATATCACATTCAAATTTCGTGTGTATCTTCGAGAAAGTCTATAGTAATTGAGTTGTGTAAATAAGCGCTGCTAGCGCTTAAACCCTATTCTGTGGAAGAGTTGAATGCAGCGATGATGAAGCACTGTAATGTATTACATGTATAATGAAAGCAAATAATCTACATAATGTTTAACTTTTCACATGTAAATTATAATCACTTATCAAAAGTTCGTATTATAAATGTACAGTTAGAGTATTGTTTTTAAAAAAATCATAGAATTAAATACAATTATTTCATCTCTACAATTTCTTTATTGCTAAAGAAGTTTTCATTTAAAATAATAGTTGAATTAAATTCTATTTTTTTTTTTAGCATTACCAGCCTGTAAATTTTCCCACCGCTGGGCTAAAGGCCTCCTCTCCCTTTGAGGAGAAGGTTTGGAGCATATTCCACCACGCTGCTCTAATGCGGAATACACATGTGGCAGAATTTCGTTGAAATTAGACACATGCAGATTTCCTCACGATGTTTTCCTTCACTGCCGAGCACGAGATGAATTATAAACACAAATTAAGCACATGAAAATTCAGTGGTGCCTGCCTGGGTTTGAGCCCGAAATCATCGGTTAAGATGCACGCGTTCTAACCACTGGACCATCTCGGCTCTTATATTTTACAAAATCATAAATAAATGCAAAGTTCCCACTAATACTTTGTATTGTAATAAAGTGCTTACAATTTTCTAGGTGTATTTTACGCTGTGCAAGTGTACATTGAAATTAATAAGAATATTAATTATATTTTCAATTAAAAAATATGTACCTAAGAAAGTGTTTTATTTAAAAAAATATACAATATTTTTGAAATATGAACAGTGAAATATTGTATATATAATTGTGAGACTATAACTTGATAAATAAATGTCCACATAAAATAACGGAGCATCGTATTTAACTTTTGAATTTTCGTGTCCAAAATTTAGAGCTGTTATTTTTCATTGCGATATATTTCACTTATAATTAGACGCGTTGAGATGTTTTCATGGTACGCTTAGTCTCATGAGAGTTTGTTGTCACGTGTCTCTCTAAAATTATGGCTGTTATGTCGTCCACAACGAGCATCCTTTGGAACGCTCATCAACGCTAGGTGCTTTGTTAGCGTTACGTTTTCGTCTATCCGTGTATAATCCTAGTTAATTCAAAGCATTATAACGCGAGCAAACGTGTATACCTAACTAATGTTCGGAAGAATTAGGCTTAATATTTTAGCTGCAACGCGTATCACGTAGACACCCTTCTGTGAAATATTTCGCAAACAGTGCGTGATTGAAGTCGGAGCGATCGGCTTTTGGAGCATCTCGATGACAATATTGACATTCGATGTTTTTGTTTATGTTTCGGTTCGTACAAACGATACTCTAAGTAAATGTTAATCGTATTTACATAGGAAATTATGTTGTATATGTTTTTGTTTGTCGCTATCAAATGAACCTAAAACGAACAAGTCTGATGTATTCCAATACAAATTGCTATGCTTAAGATTTATACTGAAAAGTCAGCTAACCTTATTTACAAACATGAGGGGTGCGAGCCGATAATTAATCTGGCCAGACGGATCGTCGGAGGTGCGGAATACAAATCATGGTTGTCGCCAACGTGATTATTGCGGATTCCTGTTTATACCTACATATGACTACAGCTGCGACGACGGTCAGAGAATTTTAAACTAAAAAATGCTTAGTTAAACTATAATAGGTACATAAACTAGCACCGAGGAAGGCGTAGGTATGATTGTAATATAGGTTGCGTTCGAATAAAAATGTTCATTCAATTTCTCGACGTTTAAGAATAAAAGCCTTTTATGTCTACAACAGGACATAAAATTTGAATAAAGGCTCGTCTTTGTAAACTGTTAGCGTTCAGGATGTCGCTCAAAAGAGTTACATTTTCAAGAAAATGAATTTGCCGCTTTTGCATTACAAAACTTGACACAATGACGATCATATGATATGTATTGTAGTATGACGTGAAAGATAATAATGGATAAACTTTGTTAACGTAATAGAACGCCTAACAATAGCATTGAATGTCTATTGAAGATAAATTAATTGGCATTAATTATTATTAAGAATCTAATCTATATTCGAACAAGTCCAAGAAATGAATAAGGTCTTATAAGTATGAGACATTGTTAAAATTATTGTATGTTATCGTTGCGTAGGTGTCGATTTGTAAGACTGGACTAGTGGCTATTGGGCGAGACACAAATCATCTCGAGGACTCGCTTCCGTTGAATGATGTAATACGTCATTGTAACATTTATATGCACGTATCAAATTACGATTATTAATTTTATTATGAATGTTTAATACCATTTTTCTATACATATATTATTATTAAAGAACGATGTGCAAAAAGAAATACTTTTTCGTTTAATGATATGATTAATCATAACATTTGTCTAAGGCAATATAATACTTCCAAAAAATTAAACCTTCTTTAAAAGACGGCACAAATTTATTTACGTATAAAGGTAGAAACAAGTAAAAAAATTGCAATCATATTGGTCTTTTTGTGGGCTTTAAACCAAGACTAGGCTTTCAGAGGCTAAGCTTGCTAGGTATTAGCCGGTAATTAATGGTCTGCGGGGTAGACAGGGGTGAAATTGGATCAATTTGCTACCTATTCTCGAATTTAAAGGGTGCTAGCGGTGGAACGGCAAACAAAACTAATTAAAGCCAAACGTAGATTAGGTGTTGTAGGTATTTGGAAGAAAATGTTCTTCCTCAACCTCCCCAAACATTTACATGTGGGTTCAATAACAACCGAGAGAGGTGAATTGTTTTCGTGGAAATTCAACGAAAAATTTATAGCACCCCCGGGACAGTATAAATTTGAAACGCAATAAAGCGGTCTAAAATGTTCGTCGTAAAAATTTTCCGAATTCAGCACATATTGAGTGATCTCCAGTTCAAGGAGGATGCTATGAAAAGGCTGACCCTTGTATTTAGCTATTGTTTTAAGATTCCACTTCGTTACGCCTCTGTACTCAGCGAGTTTTTAGATAGGGCTTTAATGTTTTTTTTTACGGAGGACCCTTGCGTTTAACTGATAATGAAGGGAGTTTCGGATGTTCGTCCGTAGTGAAACTGTAAAGGATAGAATTTATTGCTACGACTGGAGCGGTTTTCATTACACGTTATAGCGTCGTTAATGGTAATCATAAATACTTAAACACTTGGTTTAAAGAATTCGTTACATACTTTGGATACATTAATAAATTATGTTGACGGCGTAGTTTACGTAAGGGTTAAAAAGTTAAGATGTTTCATAGGAGAAAACAACACGTGGATTCTCTTAAAGACATAGATTAAAGGCTTAGTTGCCTATTAAAGTGCTTTGATGTTTTAATATTGATTTAAACGAGCTGACGATAAAAGTCTTGTGAGCAAGAATTTGATTAAAAAATCTCAATGATTTTATTAGTCCAATATAAGTAACATTCATTGCATTAATAAGATTATTATTATACTGCATTAATAATATTATTAATTGCGTTAAAAAGAACTAAATAAAGAATCAATTATTACAATTATGAAAGAATTCATTGAAGAAGATGTTTGTTTTTTTCTATACAATACATTTTTGTCTAATTCACAATGTACAGTCTTTGCTTGATTCAATTTTCAAATTCTCCAATAATAGGAGACAATGTTGCCAGTGCATTCGAACAAAATAAATAAACATACTGCAATGTACTCTCGTCCACCAAGTTATTCGATAATGTTGGACCGAGATCTCGCTATTAAATTAAATGTCGGCTCCATGAGTCATAGTTCTAAGGAATTCCAGACTCCCCCGCAATCAATCCGCAACAATAATTTATCTCATTTCCCTCAACGTTTGCCCGTTTGCTAAGGTTGATATTGAAGTCAAACAGAATGAACTTGGGTTTGTATTATAATAGATTTTAATACAGAAAGCTTAATAGTTATACGAAGTATTAAACTGTGTTCGGTTCTGTTTTACATACGAAATTATTTAAATAAATATACAAACAATTGTTTTATATAAAATATTGTATTTATATTGCAAATATTTGTTCTATTTAATAGTGTCAACTGATACTTTTACTTTTTTTATTGTTTTGTTTGGACGTGATATAAAAATATTAATTTACTTCGCACGGGTAGAATAAAGGTCTACATAAAAAGTGTATATCATAATATACATCTCTTTTGCATATTTTTTTTAAACTTCTTAAACAATCATCAGTCAATATATGTACATAAAATCTTAATGAAATATACATCTAAACCTTCCTCACCTTTCTGAATTACTTCGTCTATTAGTGAAAACCGTATAAATATATTGTGGTAGTTTTTGAGTTTATCACGTACATATGAGATGAGAGGTTTATTTTTTAATGTGTTGTAATAGTGATCGTTTTGCTCGTACTTAAACATTTTATTAATTGTGAATCATTTATAAAATCACGCTACGAGTATCAGAATAATCAGCTGATATCGCATTCGTTAACTAATAAAGCTTCACAAACAAAGCGAGATCAGTGGAACAAGGGCGTATTAATTCACTCTAGATTAGGTGCTTTCCACCTTTGTGATCTAATCCAAGTTTAAGCGATAATACAACGGATTTCTTGTTTTCATCTGCAAAGACGTATCCGTGTTGCCGTCGGTCCCTCGGGCGACCGAAACTTAGGGGAAGGTGGGCTTAATTGGGAAACAATGCCGGAGTAATTAATCACAATACCCTACGTATAACGTAGATAATTTTCTGACGATTAAGTAGAAAAAAATAATTAAAGATCAGACGAAAGACAATGCTTTATCCATAAGGATTAGCAAATAGTGAATGAACAGAAGATCCGACCACTAATGGCTTCAAAAAATTAAACGATGATTAATGAAACGATGTCTATGTATTTATTTAATAAATTAAGCCGTTATAATAGTTCAACTCAAATGATTATAATAATGAGTTCTAAATGAAATGAGGATTTATTTAATGGGGCAACAAATATAAATTAAATTTTAAAATCGCTAAAATACAGTACATACATTAAAAGGTCTCATAAAATAAAAGAGTATGGAAAAAATATACTTTTTCATTTTTATGAAATACAAATTAACTTCTAAGTCACATAATAACTCAGGTTTACGCAGACATGTGTATTCTACGTATATTATATTACTCTCACACATGCAACGGATCACATTCCCTTGTGCTTAGGATTGTATGAGTAATTTCCACAGGGACATGAGTCACAGAGGTCTCCGTTAGACCTGAAACTGTTACGGTTCATTTCATCGGTGTGAGATTAGCTTATTGTTAGGTTAAAGGTAGATTGAAAAGGTTTTTTTGGGATTACGGTCAAGGAACCGTTCCTCACAAAGAGCAGTTTTAGCGTAAAGTTGTTTTTGCTTTGATCGTAAACTAAAATAATTTTGAAGTAAAACTTTGAACGCGATGAGAACATGATTTAAAATTGGAATCTTATTGCAACGATTTGATAATTATGTATCGGTTCGAATCAAAACGATTCTAACATTTCTCTTCC